>NC_133656.1:57397117-57555707 GCF_009905375.1 Apium graveolens
AACAATAATGCCATGTCTACCATGCATAAATTACCTGCTGTTAATCACTCTCATAAAGCATGTGATGTTGCTAATTGTATGTCTTGTGCTTTTAATATGATGTATGCTTATTTTAATGGTAAGCATGTGTCTAATGATAAGACTACTCCTCGTCAGCATGTGAATAACAAGAAGCATGATAGGTCTAAGACTGCTAGTCCTTCTAAGGCTAGAAAGGAGACATTTGTGCCTAAGCTTAAACAGAAATTTGTTAAGGCTATTTACAAGGTCAAATGTTCAGTCATTGAGGATGTTGAGATCGTTAAAATTAAAAATGTTGTTTTGCCTGACAAAGGACAGTTCTACAAGTATGCCGGGCCCAACCAAGTTTGGGTTCCGAAGAAGGTCTAATCCATTTGTAGTGCAGGGCATTAAACAAGTATAACCGGTAGTGTGGATTCTTGACAGTGGATCATCAAGACATATGACCGGAGATAGAGCCCTGCTATCAAATGAGGATTGAGAAAGCTGGCCCCCTGGTTACCTTTGGAGATAACAGCAAAGGTTTATCTGAGGGATATGGCTGTTTGCAAGCTGGGAATGTTATCATTGTAATTTTGTATATTGTGCTAGGTTATTATCAGGAAGCAGTATCTAACATATAGCACCAGTGACGAGACTTGAGAATATTATGACATATCAAGCACCTGCTGCACATTACACTTGGAATTGTACTCTAGTAAGATGTGTACAAGTGTACTCCTGGTTGGTGAGTCAAAAGAGGAAGTCAATGCACCACAGTTCATGGACTTTGCAGCTGCAGATCTATTGGACTATGCAATCTCTTCTTCACAATCTCACTTCAGGTTGGTATGAACTAGTGTACTACTCAAGCAATCGTCAAGAACATGGTATGGCACTCTAACTGAAGTTATTGTTTAATATGAACTAGTAGAGTCGTCATATTTTTAACTCTCTTATCACTAAGCACAATCATATTGTTTTATATGTGCAGTGGTATATTGATAATGCAACATAACAATTAGTATCTAAAGTACTTGACAAGTATCGGTCAATGATATCTTGTTAACATTATGTTGCAGATATTTGTAAGCTTTTGATATGAATGAGAATTACTTAGACTTTACCCTAAGTGATCAATGTTTTATCAAAAACTCATTCATATTGAAAAACAAAATCAAACTTCTTTCTACATTAGTGATTTCTTATGTCATGTAAAATCTTTTGAAATCACTATTGTAAATCATTTTCTCTCTATTACCATATGTTCTATGATACAGGTTCAGTCTCCAATGACTTTCTTTCATTGACAGTCATGAGGTTGAAAACCCACAACGTCTATCCCAGACTGTAAAGACAAACACAAAAACAGAACCAACCAACACTCTTTTACCACTAAAAGTAGTATGAATGAGCGTGAGGGAGATAGTGCCTAGTGCACCACATAAGGAAGGTTCTGTAGTCAACCCAGTAGCTCTGTCTCCTACATAGATGAGTAGTATTTAAACCGAGACAACTGCTAGCCCCCATACATCTTCTCAAAAAGATGTAATGGCTGAATTTTGCCTGTCGGCCAAGGTATCCGATGTAGTGTCACCACTTCAAACATAATCAATTCTTGATGCACAAGGAGAGGTTACACACACAAAGGATGAGTTGACGGAAACAAGAGTTTCGACCATTTTAAGGTCAGATTCGATTGTTCAAGGTTCGTTAGTGGACCAATTGCCTTTACAGGTGTTAGGAGAGGATACTGATCCAAAAGCCATATGTCAGTGGTCAGTGTCTACCTCCCCAGGCTTAAATCCCCTGGATGCATCTGCGGATAGTGGATCTGACATAGGCGCAGATCGGCAACTTGTTGACAATGATTCAGATATTACCTGATGAGTCACAAGGAAATGTCTTCACAGACATTAGAAGGGAACCTTGATCTTTATGCTAAATTCTTTGGATCATTGTTTACCTTCCCAGAATTCAAATCTGGAACCCTAAAAGGGAAACTAGCAACTTGTAAATTATGACTCAGATTCATCTGACGAGTTTAACAAGGATGGGGATTTGTGAACTCCCATTGCACCACCTGTGACCTCCTTTAAGGATGGCTAAGGTGATTTTCCTTGCAGGTACAGCTGGATTATGGAGCTATGAGAGGAGTGATACACTTGTGAGAATGAGTGTAAACACGAGTGGAGAGAAGAGTGAAACACATGTGAGGTACACTAAACAGAATCACACACTCACAGTGAGGAAGAAAGAGAAACTACTTGTTATTTCTTTTCCAACCAAGTGAAATATGAGAACTCCTTCAGACGACGGCATACATTCCTTCTTTAAGGGGGAGATAAAAGCTTAAGTAATAGTTTGGAGGATTCCTCAACTAAGGGGGAGAAATAGCAGGGAGGAAGAAAAAGATCCTAAAAATGTACACTACACCACACCATTGTTGTTTGTAACTACGGATCCTATTGTACGGGAGAGGTGGTAAACACAAGGTGATTTCCTAGTAAGGGAAGAAGCAGTTAGGGGAGTACCATTGGTTTTTATCTGCGGATCCTATTGTACGGGAGAGGTGGTAAAACGAAGGTGATCTTCTTTAATCAGTTGATTCTCATAGGGGGAGAAGCAAGAGATATGGGCTTCTCAACAGGAAATGTGGTTGTACAAATGAAGATGGAACTACTTGAAGATATGTTCAGTCTAGAGGAACATCTACTTGGAATCTGGAAAATGTTAAATCTAGTCCAGAACTTTTCTACTATTTACTTTGCATGTATGTTTATATCTTTTTCTTATTTGTTAGTTGAGTTATCCTCTAGGTATTTGTGTGTTATTGTCTAACAAACAAAGAGGGGGAGATTGTAAGTCATATGTCATGACCTATTTGTATATTCGAGGATTCAACTCAACTCAAATAAGAATGTAATAAGTAAATAGTGGATCGACCGTCAGAGAGATCTCACAAAGTAATATCTGTCAAAGGATTCAGAGACAAGGTTCATCTACAGACTTGAGGAATTAATTCACTGGAAGAAGTTCAAGAAATTGATCATGCCTCAGTGATATAAGTCAAGATTGTGGATTTAATCAAGTGACAGAGATCTCGTCAGGGTATCAATAAATTACAAGGATTTAATCTGAAGAAAATCAAAGTGTCAGAGTCAAGACATGAAGAAACGTCACGGAAGTTAGTCACTCATGAACCAGACAGTACATCGAGTGTCAACGTTGAAGTGGTGGAATTGATTCATAATTTTCAGTGATTTTCAGAAGATTTGCAGAAGAATGGTTGCTGCTCAAGACTAGAATTAATTCTCTATTAATTAATTAATTCATCTAATTTAATTAAGAAAATAAATTATATCTGTGAAGAATAATTTATTTATTAATTGAATTAATTGATTAATTAATTCTGATTTAATTCTAGGAATTTTAGGAATTTTCAGAAGTTTAATTGGATTAAATTTAAGCTTTAAATCAGCAAGACAATTGAAAATGAACTAGCATGACAATCAGGATTGTCATACCGATTGTCATGCTAGGCCATTTTACATTGTCTCACCGAAAGTCACTCTAGGAGGATGATTGTCTTGCTAGTTCATTCTGATTGTCATTCTAGTTCATTCAGATTGTCTTGCTAGTTCATTCAATTGTCCTACCGAAAGTCATACAAGCTTAAAGGATTGTCATTCCAATTCAATTAAATCAGCTGTTGATAAATAGAAGCAGAAGTCATTTTAACAAAAAAAAAGAGAAGACAAGAACAAAGAGCAGCCGCCTCTGAAAAATATAACATCCTTCATCTGCTTTATTCAAGATCATAATTTCTAGATTGTAATGTTAAATCTAATCCACTAGAAATCTTTATCTTGTTCTTGTATATCAATCTAGCGGATTAAAATCCCTAGAACTTAATCTCAAATTGCGTTTAGCATTTGAATCTTTTTATTACAAAAATAGAAAAAGTTCATGTCGAATTTATTCTAGATTTGTGATAATTAATTTGAGATTAATACCTTGTAATCGATACAGTTGTTGTAACACATTTCAAGTTTAATAATATTTTTATTTAACTTGAATTTTGTTTCACATTTTTTATTCCGCATTTTATTCGATTATTCGGTGCTGTTTGTATTCAACCCCCCCTTCTACAAACACATTGGGACCCAACATCACGCCTCGTGACAGGGCTGAGATCGTAGAGTCTTCTGATGACCTACATATTGAGCGTCTGGGTGCTCAGGTCGTGGCTTCTGTAAGCCTCTTCCTTTTCTAACTTTTTTTTTAATTACTTACTATACTTTGATATGTTCGTGCAGATGAATACCTATCTCCAAGCTGCCCTTCACAATTTGAAGGATGTGAGGACCAGCCTAACTATTGCTGAGAGGGACAGGGATAGGTACCTCAAGGCTTCCGAGGCCAACTTCACTCGTTTACGTGAGGTAGAGAAGGAGCTGGCGGATGAGTAGGAGAAAGTTCGTAAGCTGGAGCTGGATGCTCAAAGGGCCCGAGCTGAGGTGATAGCTGAGTATAAGGCATCTCAGGACTTTCAGGATGTCCTAAATGCTGAGTACGATGCTAACTTCCCGTAGACCTTTTCTAGCTGTTGGGAGCAGATAGTAGAGGAGATTGGGAAGAAGATTCCGGAGGTGACTCTTACTGCCTATCCAGTCCCTGATATTCCTGGGAAAAAGCCTCTTCTTGATGATATCCCTCTTTCTCCTATTCTTGCTTCTTCTCCTGAGGCCGCAACTGTTTCTCCTCGAGGTGCTGATCCTGTTCCAGTTCCTTCTTCTGCTGCCGATGAAGGAAACATCGATAATGACTTCTTCAAGGATCTTTGAGTATTTTGTTTTTCTTGTTTGGCCCATTGTGGCTTTCTATGTATTGACTTAATCGTATTCAGAACTTATTACCCTTCGGGGCTTATATTTTATATGTTGCTTTTCTTGCCTCTTTCTGTTTTGACTTTACAATCTTAATATGCATTTGAATCTTAAACATCCTTGGATTTCAAACTCTTTAATATGAAGTCTGGTTTTTCAAAACCTTACATAGCATGGGTTCGACCTTAATCAATAATAACTAGACAATGTAAATTCTACTGGAATATAAAATCCTACGCAAGCAAAGCTTCCAGGTGCTTTTAAACCTACTTGTCACAATGACAAGTGAGAATCGTACTTCGCCTATCTTACACGTAGTAAACCTTCAGGTTTTGTGCGTGCCAGGTCCTCGGGACTTCAAAACCATCCATAGTTTCCAGCTTGTAGGTTCCTCTACCCTGAACGCTCTTGACTATGTACGGCCCTTCCCAATTTGGAGCTAGCTTTCCTTTCTGTCCGACACCAGAAGCCTCTATTTTTCTCAAGACTAGATCACCTTGTTTGAAAAACCTCTCTTTAACCCTTAGGTTGTAGTAGAACGAAGCCTTTTTCTGATACTCTACTATCTTTGCATGTGCCTTATCTCGCACTTCATCAATTAAGTCCAGCGCCAACCTTTGCCCTTCCTCATTTTCCCCAGCATTGAAAGCTTGAATTCTTGGAGAAGAATGTGATATCTCCACGGGAACCACTGCTTCTGCCCCATATGCCAACATGAAGGGAGTTGCTCCAGTCGTGACTCTACAGGTAGTCCTATAGGCCCATAGTATTGGAAGTATCTCATCCACCCAATTATTTCTTGACTTCTCGATCCTCTTCCGTAGTCCATCCAGGATTATCCGATTTGCTACCTCCGCTTGCCCATTGGCTTGCGGGTGAGCCACAGAGGTGAACCGTAACTCAATTTCATTTTCTTCATAATACTTCTTGAATTCCTCATTGTTGAATTGTGTTCCATTGTCAGTGACGAGGATACGGGGAATCCCATATCGGCACATAATGTTATCCCACAGGAATTGTGCAACCTGCTTAGTTGTGATTTTGGCCAAGGGCTTGGCTTCAATCCACTTAGTGAAATAATCAATGGCTACAATCAGAAACTTCCTTTGTGCTGTGGCCATAGGGAAAGGCCCTAGAATATCCATCCCCCACATAGCAAAGGGGATTGGGGAGTTGATAGAGGTCAGCATCTCGGGGGGTTGTCTAACAACTGGTGCATGCTTTTGACAGCGATCACACTTCTTCACATATTCTTTGGCATCAGCCATCATTTCTGGCCAATAGAAGCCTAAACGGGTTATCTTATGAGCCAAGGCCCTGCCCCCCAGGTGTTGCCCATAAATACCTTCATGTACTTCCTCAAGAGCCAAGCGTGCCTCATCGGGCCTGAGACACCTTAAGTAAGGAACCACGAAAGATCTTTTATACAGAATCCCATCTATCAAAGAGTACCTTAGTGCTCGAATAGTTAACTTCCGTGCTTCAGTTGTATCACTTGGCAACCAACCGGTCTGAATGCGAGCCTTGATGGGATCAATCCATGACGTCCCCAGGCCTATGGGAGCCACAAGCTTAACATCTATGCTTCGTGTCTTCAATACACGGAAGTATACACTTCCTGAACTTTCTTCTATCTCAGATGAAGCAAACTTTGATAGCGCATCTGCCTTAGCATTTTCTTCCCTTGGAATGTGTTCAACATGGCATTCATTAAATTGAGTCATCACAGCCCTTACTAGGCGTACATACTTAGCCATCGTATCATCCCTTGCCTCAAATTCTCCCTTTACCTGGGATATGATAAGTTTTGAGTCTCCGCGGACCTTTAAGTTTTTGACTCTAAGTGTCCCAGCTAGACCAAGGCCAGCTATCAGGGCTTCATATTCTGCCTCATTATTTGTGGTTGGGAAGTCTAGCTTCATGGCATACTCAAGTAAGAACCCATCAGGGCTTTGTAAAACCAACCCTGCTCCACTGGAGTTTGTTTTTGATGCTCCATCAAAATAGAGAACCCAATACTCTTTATCATCCTTCTCTTTGCTTTCATTATCGACTCCCTTGTCTTGAGGTATGGCATCTTCCTGCCCCCCGACTTCTTGGTTGGGTATGGTACATTCCACCACGAAGTCAGCTAGTGCCTGGGCTTTTATGGCCGTACGTGGCTTATACTTGAGATCGAACTCTCCCAACTCTATTGCCCACTTAATCAATCTCCCACTTGCCTTGGGACTGTGAATGATATTTCTCAGTGGCTGATTCGTTAGCACCTCAATCCGATGAGCCTGAAAGTAAGGACGCAGTTTTCTTGAAGCCATTACCAAGGCTAGAGCGAATTTCTCAATAGTTGAATAATTCAACTCAGCGCCATGCAAAATTTTGCTGACATAGTATACGGGTTTCTGGACCTTTAGTTCCTCCTTAACCAACACCGCGCTCAAGGCGCTATCTGAAACAGCCAAGTACAAGAATAAAACTTCATTCAGAACTGGCTTGGCCAACAACGGGGCCTGGCCCATATACTTCTTTAACTCTTCAAATGCCTTCTGATTTTCCTCACTCCATACAAAGCCTTTGATGCTCTTTAGTGACTTGAAAAATGACAAGCACTTATCTCCTGACTTGGAGATGAATCGTCCTAGCGCAGCAACCCTTCCTGTGAGCTTCTGAACATCCTTGATGGTTTTTGGTGGTTCCATGTCCAGGATCGCCTTTATTTTATCGGGGTTAGCCTCAATTCCTCTTTTTGAGACCATCAATCCCAAGAATTTTCCAGCCGAAAGCATACTTCGTAGGATTCAACATCATCTTGTGGTACCTCAGGACCTCAAAAGCTTCCCTTAAATGGGCTATATGATCAGTCTTTACTAGACTCTTGACTAACATGTCATCAACATAAACTTCCATAGTCTTACCAATAAGATCCTTAAAAATTTTATTCACCAACCTTTGATAGGTGGCTCCTGCATTCTTGAGACCAAACGCCATAACAAGATAACAATAAACATAAAAGTCAGTGATAAATGATACCTTTGGAATGTCATCCTTATGCATTTTGATCTGGTTGTATCCGCTAAATCCATCCATAAAACTCAGCATCTCATGTCCATCAGTGGCATCAATCAAAGTATCAATTCTAGGCAGCGGAAAACAGTCTTTGGGGCATGCATCATTCAGATCAGTGAAGTCTATACACTTTCTCCACTTTCTATTAGCCTTCTTCACCATTACAGGGTTTGCTAACCACTCTGGAAATTGAATCTCCTCAATGAAACCAGCCTCTAAGAGCTTTTCTACTTCCTGTTTTATAGCCTCTTGTCTTTCCGGGGCAAAATTTCTTTTCTTTTATTTCACTGTCTTCCGGCTTGGATCCACGTTTAGCTTGTGAGTAATTAACTCCGGGTCTATGCCTGGCATATCAGCTGCTGACCATGCAAACACATCACTATTTTCTTGCAAAAATTTCACTAACTTCCCTCTAAGGGGCTCCTCTAATGTGGCTCCAATGAAAGTCATCCTCTCAGGATTCTTGGGGTCTAAAGGAAACGAAACCAATTCTTCTGTTGGCCTTCCTCTATTCTCATCATTTTCTCGAACATCCATATCTTCAATAGGAAGAACCTGCCCCCCGACTCCATCTGCCCTCAAAGAGGCCACATAACAGCTTCTAGCCATTTTTTGATCTCCTCTCTCTTCTCCAATCCCGTTTCGGGTGGGAAACTTCATGACTGAATGGTAGGAAGAGGGGACTGCCTTGAAGGCATGTATCCCTGTTCTCCCCATGATAACATTATAAGTTGAACTAGCCTTTACCACCACGAAATCCAGCATCTGCGTTGCTTGCCTTGGCTCCGTACCTATGGTGGTTGGCAATTTGATTATCCCTTCCACAGGACATTCTACTCCAGCAAATCCATATATCGGCATGTCGGTGGGTGTCAACTAGGAGTTGTTATACCCCATCCTTAGAAAGGTGTCGTGGAGCAAGATATCCACAGAAGCACCATTATCCACAAGGACCCTCTTAACCGGGCTATTTCCTATTATCGGTGTTATGACGAGCGGGTCGTCATGGGGAAACTTCACGCCCTCTAGGTCGGAATCATCAAAAGCCAATGTTACTTCTGTCCTGGCCCTCTTCGGGGCTTCGCCAACAATATGCATAACCTCCCTGGTATATGCCTTTCCGGAATTTTTGGACAATCCAGCAGCAGTTGGACCTCCAAAGATCGTGTTTATCACAGGTCCTCGAGGGCGTCGTGGTCCTCCAAAAATTGCATTTATAACCGGCCCTCTAGGTTGGGGATTCCGCCCCTGATCGTCTTGGTCCCTCCTACGATCTTCAAAGTTCTTCCTTCTATTATTGTTTCTGTCCCCTCCATCTCCAGTATACTTGTTCAACCTTCCTTTTCGAATCAAAAACTCAATTTCATCTTTCAATTGCCTACACTCATCGGTGTCATGGCCAACATCCTTGTGAAACCTGCAATACTTGCTCTTATCTAGCTTGGCGGGATCAGCCTTCAAGGGCTTAGGCCAGCGAATATCTCTATCTTTCTCAATCTCCATCAAAATCTGACTTCTAGGAGCACTCAGCTTAGCGTATTCAGTGAACTTTTGCCCAGGTCCTCCCTTCTTGGGGGTTGAATCAGGGTTTTGTTCGGTTCTAGGATATTTATCCTTAGCGATATACTCCAGATCAGTTTTTCGCTTCTTGCCTCCAGTGGGCTCATTACTTACTACGGTCTTCCTCATGCTTTCTTCAACCTTGATATACTTCCCTGCCCTCTCTTGGAGTTGCAACATGTTTTCAGGGGGTCGTTTGGCCAAGGACATCTTGAAAAACTCATCCCTAGTTCCTTGTTGCAGTGCTATCATGGCTACCTTATCATCAAGGTCTGGGACTTTTAAAGCCTCCTTTGTAAAACGATTCAGGTAATCCCTCAAGGATTCCTTAGCTCCCTGCACAAGACTCATAAGAGATGCTGAACTTTTCTCATGGACTCTTCCACTGATGAATTGCTTAATAAAAGCCTGACTTAATTCTCTGAATGATCCAATAGAGTTTGGGGGCAAGCGACTGTACCATCTTTGAGCCATACCCGACAGGGTTTGAGGGAAGGCCCGACACTTTATAGCATCATTCACGGGTTGCAGCAGCAGTGCATTAGAGAATGTCCTAACATGATTAGCGGGGTCACCCGTGCCATCATAGGCTTTGATAGTGGGCATCTTGAATTTTCTTGAAATATGGGCATTCATTATTTCTTCTGTGAAAGGTGGAGTTGGATCATCAGGATCTCCAAGGGGAAGGAGATTGCTTGGATCAGTTCTTGGGACAGCAGCCCTTCTTCTTACCGGACCATCCAGGTCTATGATAGGAGGAGGATTTCTCCCCCTAGGAGGTATGTGGGGTCTGGTGGCCTGGTGAGCCTCCAAATCATACCTCAGCCTTTGGATTTCAGCCTCATGAGCCCTGATCCTTTCCTGCACTTCTTGGGGATTCGCCCCTGGGGTGCTTTGGGGGCGTTGCCTTCCATCGGCCATTGGCTCTTTTCCAGGACGCCTCCTTCTCGGGGCCACTTCATCATCCAAAGATTCAGAGTCTCTCTCAGTGTATGGACCAGAAAATTCCCAATCCTCAGGGATAGGACCCAAACCTCGTATATAGGGGGGCGACCGCCCTCGTGCTTCGCTTCGCCCAGCATATCCGTTTCCTCCAACCTCAGGGTGAAGGGGCATCCCATAAGGGGGGTTAGTAGTAACAATAGTTGAATATTCATACCCGACGGGTCGAGAATTCACAGGTATATGTATTTGTTGAACTTGAGGATTCGTACCTTGAATCGGGGGAGTTGTCCCTTGTAGCTGAGGTTGAGTTGCCCCTGTCTGGGCTTCCTCCTGAGTAGATGCATAAGTTGAATGGGGAGGAACCTCCACGGTTGATGAAATTACCTGGGTTGGTGTTCCTTCCTCTAGAGCTCCAATTGTTCTCCGCGTTCTCGCCATGGTTTTTGTTGTGCTTCCCACAAACGGCGCCAAATGTTATGGATAAAAAACTAAGGTTATTATTTGCTGTATTTATTACTAAGATTCGGGAGCTCAAGGCCTTTAATGGCTGCTCTCGTGTATCGTAGCTTAATTCTGCCTTTACGAGATGCCTACGTATCTCTGTGAATTAGAGAATCAAGCCAAAAAACGTAGTTCTGATTTGTGGGGTGAGGCCCCTTATATAGATGTTGGGAGTCCTTGAATTGGACTTGGTATAGGAGTCCTGGTGGGCAAGTCTCATAATTAGAATAGACTTAGGAGTCCTAGGAAGTAGGAAGCTGATTCCTTATCCTTTTAGGTCCCCTTGAGGCTAATCTATAAGGATTTATATCCTTATCGGGACTCTTCTCAATAGCTGATTTTTCCCTTATTAATTAATTATGAAATTAATTAATAATCAGGGCTTTTGGGCCTTTTTTATTCCACCAGGCCTGATCTGGTCCGTCAGGCTTAACCTTTCTGGTCTGAATATCATACATCTTCTTATTGGGCCTAGCAGCCCATTAATTATAAAATCAGGACTTATTTATCCCTATCAGCAATGTACTGCTGCAAATTATGTAGCAATGTAAACATTGATGTAAAATTTCCATTTCTTTAGGACCTATTAATTTTTATTAAGTTAATTTTTATTAGTTAAAAATTAAATATTTTTTATTATACCACCTATTTAGGTTAATTTTGCATTAAACTATAACACAGATATTATAATATCTATTATATAGATATTTATAATATATATATATTATAAATATATGCTATTAAGATACAATTTCCATTCGGGTTAAAATAAATTTTATATTCTTATTCTACATTAAAATAAAATTAAAACAAATTAAATAAAATTAGTTGGATTTGATTGATATAATGTGCCTTCGTCTAAGATAAAATGATAAATATTATAGATCCGACTATAAAAATTACATTATTAAACCAACTTAAAATAAAATAATATATACTATTGATTCAGGAAAAAATAAATATTATACAATTGATTTAAACTAAAAAAATAAAAATAAAGATTATAAGAAAAGTCATCCTTGACAAAAAAATACTAAACAAAATTAAAATTAAAATATAATTAGACTAACTAAAATAAATCATATAAGTATAATAATGTAATCTATTGATACGGATAAAACAAAATTTATATCAGCATATTTTGTATACTATTATCTTACTAAAATATTACTTATAAGTAAATATTTATTATTTTTTCTAAATAGAGATATGAATATCAATAACTGTATTTTTCAATTAATAATATTGTTCTTTTTACATAGCTCTTTTAACCTAGTAATAATTATATAAATTATGTGATTTAATAGTACCGATGTCATTACACAATATTTTATTGTGTTATATGATAATTAATATGAAAAAATTAAATGTATTTTTTGTTTAGAAATAATATAAGATGGTCATAATTTCGTTAAACGTCTGAATAATATATATATATATATTTAAAATCTTTAATAATATCAATTAAAGTACAAAATAGTTGTACAATTAATTATTTTATTTATAATTTTAAAATATATCGAATAAAATGGGATGTTAAATTTTATTTATTCTTATAATTTCACGTAAATAATACTTCATGTGATTAGTAGGTATTGAGTAGGAGGATATCAATTTCACACTGAAAATTATTAATATTCAAACCGTAAATATTATTAAGTCATTATATGGTTAATGCTAATTATCATAATTCCAAAAATATACGTATATATCTAAAGTTATCCAATTTTAATGTGTTTTTATGTTATATTTTTACTTTTATTGAATAAATATATTTTCTTTCATATTTTAATATCAAAATTACTTTAAAATTTCATGAATATATTTGTGTCAATCTTTTAATAAAAAAGTTATAAACAATGATATAATAAGTTATAGGAAAAATCATAATTATAACCTTTTATATGTAAAATGAGAAATTATAAACTTATATGTAAAATGAGAAATCATAATTTTCAAATTTACATCGGAGTTCAAATTTTAAATCACCCAAACTCCTAACTAAATTCAAAAATACTTATGGAAAATAATATCATGACAAAAAATAGAACAGTTTGCATCAATAAATTTGTTAACATTTCTATTCTGAAAGAATATTTTTTTGGGATCCTTAACATATGGTTAACTTTTTCCTAAAGCCCCGCTTCCATAAGTAATTTAACTTCACCTAGTCAAACGTGCAAGGCAAAAACAACAACATGATAGGGAGGTTATGGGGTAAATATTACCTATGAAAGATGGGAACCAAGACAACTTTTCAATATTGACTTATGTCTTATAATTTCGGGCTATTAACTCAAGCATGGCAAAACTTCTGAAACAGCAAAAATCACAAATTAAATGTACAACCTTGTTTACTTATTAGGATCAAGCATACCAGTATGAATATTTTCTTATAAAAATGGCCAAACATGTAGTACTTGCAGCAAAAATATCATTATGGTGAAAAAGGGGTAGAAGGAAAGAAAGTACCTAGAAAGTTAGATGCATAAAAAAATGTCCAGGGACATAAATACGGGAGATAAGAATGAAGAGGAGATAAGGTGCAAACAAAAACTGATAAACTTTCAATATATCATCAACGTGAGAAATAATGAGAATTAATATGAGAATTAATAGGTAACCTTTGAAATGTAATCAGTATGAAAATGAAAAGTTTACATAATTGTATACGATATTATCTGATTATTCTCAATCCACCACATTATATTCAGACCAACAAAATCCAAAGAAGAGTATATACTTCTATATACTTCAGAAAAATTATCAAGTATGCATGATAAGTATGATAATTCAGAACTTTTACCGACTACAATTACTAAATACTAAATGATTATATCACACACCAGGGCTTCCATTATATTAACTAACCACCTATTAATAAAATACACCGTGCCAGATTTCAGAAAGTATAGTTAGGAACTACTAATATTTCTAAATAAAAAAAATTGCATTAGATAGTGGAAAGATGTGATTAGAGGAATAATATTGCATAATTAGAGGAATAAATTTGAATAATAGCAGTATGACTTTGTAATATGCAGATTCAAGCCTTTGGAGATTGTAAAATTGATCATGCATTCATGCATAATTCACATATTATAAACCAAGATTAGCACCTATGACACCCAGATTAAAAACACTTGTGCGCCAAATAACACTAAGGCTTCCGGATGACTGATTGGTTTATCAATTTATCAAGTAGTCCAACTATGTCATATACTCCCTTCTACAGAGGTGCACAATTAGCTTTTAATCTCCATCATTTTCTTCATATTATGTATCACCAATATATTTAAGAAAAATCATTAATTTCTTTAAGAAAGCTTTAATTTATATGTATGTATAGGACATGACACCTGATGCTCTAAAAATATGTTCTGTTCACAATTTTTTTGTGTCAAACACTCCACTGGTACACTGACACAAACAAAAAATAAAAAATAATGTAATACCTTTATCAACTACTTCCATCGCCTTTCATTTATCCTCCTCCTGAGAAGCATCAAAATTCTCCTTGGTGACTTAAAAGAATAGTCTCACATAACCACGTAAATCTTAAATTCAATCCAAACACAAATTTATACGCACATACAAATATATATACATACACACATACAAACTTTTATTCATACAGGATGAAAAAAAACATCAGTTAAAAATAAAACTTATATTCACACAACAACATCATTTAAAAATCAAAATACTATAGTACATAAAAAAAGAAGGTAGAGAAAATATCTTATGACTAACCTGAACTATAAATTTTGAAATAATGGGTGTACGATTGATTATCCCTTCAACCTACACAAACTTTTAAAATTAAACAAATTAAACAAATCACATATACATATATAAGTATATATATTAAAGTAGACGACAAAAATTGAGATCGAATAAAGATGAAAAGAGAAGGAGAAAAAAGAAGAGGAAGAAAAAGAAGAAATTAATTGATAGTGTGTATCGCCATTCTTGAGAGATATGTGAGAATTAGTTGTAATTTTAAATTTTGAAAATTGATTGATAGTGTGTATCGCCATTGCCTAGTGATCAATTTTTTTTAGAAACACATTACAAACTTTTATTAAATTATAATAATGTTTAGAAAAAGAAATAAATCACTCTGTGGTTACATTAACCACACCTCACCGTTGAAAGGAAAGAAGAAAATTACAGTTTGTATCCACATCAATTTTTAGCTACAAACATTCAAGATCTTGTCAATGTGCATCTACAGTTTCTTATTTAGTATAATTCACAACATTTAAAGATTTTTCTATCGAAGCTATAAGTGACTTCTCTAAATTTTGTTCACACGAAGGGATTACCCGCTGAAACTATTAGATATGAGGCTGCTAAATGAGTAGCTGATGTTTCAGATAAATAAGCATAATGGTTGGCTGGTGAACTCATACTGTCGTACTTGTACAATGGCCTTGTGACCTGTTGCAGGATACTACGTATGAGAAGGAAGCATCACCAATGTAAGCACTGCATGGAAAGATCATACCATCACATGTATGCACTTGTCAAAAGGCGTGCCTTGGCTGGAGGCACAGAACCTACATTGTTGGTATTTGTTAGTAGGTTGTGCTACTGCACTTTCTTCCCTGTCTTCACTTTTCCAAACTGCTGAGGGTGCTTCTTCAATGTTACAGAATAAATTTAGCCTCTAGTATATACACTTCAATGCACTCGACAACAATTCATATTGCTCTGTACTAACATAGAAAAGAAAAATTAAATACCTCTAGCAGAAAATGTCTTCTTCAAAATATTGAGATTATTATTCCCTTTAGAAAATGCTGAGCAATTTTTGGTTTGTCAATTGTAAGGATCGTAAATTCCTTTCTATTTAGAGGCATGTCCGATATTTTTTGAAGTCTTGTTTGTGACTAACCTTGTCACTTTAAATCTGCCGTAAGATAATAAAACCAATATGAAGATACAAATGTTTAACAATACAATCTTTATATGTAATCATGTAGGCTGACCATTTTTAGGAAGAAGGAGACAATGGACCAAGTGCTATTCGTCTCAGGATTTTACAACAAAGGAGAGAAAAAGGTTGAGCCAGAATTCAGAGACACGGTAAATACAATGTATATCGTACATGAGATGAAGCCATCCCTGATTTGTCCATTGAGTATCACTTTATCAAATCAATACAAACAAAAAATTACAATGCTTTTGCTTTCCTGCTAAGTGAAAAATTGCATAATATAATAGTCAATAAAAAATGGACAATGATCATAAGATAAGGCAGGGATGTAATAGTTTCCATGTTTATGGGATATAAGAGAGTTATTTTAGGAAATTAACGAATTCTAGTTCGGAAACTTGAGAAGAACATAATGCTACTTACACATATGGATCAGACTCGGTTGAATTGAATAATTCTGGCATGGGTAAAAACTCTAGAAAATCCAAACAGTTTACATGAGGTGAGGAAATCTATTGCCTCTAAAAGCCTCATCGGTCTCTAGACATTTTTCCTGTATAAACTAAATTTAGTTTATAGTTATAATAACTAACTAAAATAAACAATCAAGGAGCATCTCTCATTAAAAGGAAAACACAATAACACTTAGTGCAACATTGAAAAGAATAAACAAACCTGAAATACTACTGAAAATGATCCCTACCCAAAAACTTGTTCAGCCATATAGCTCATTATTTGGATTACCACATTAAACAAATTTACATCATAACCCAATAAATATAAGTTGGCTTGGTACCCAATAACTTATTATTTTTTCAGAAGACCAAAAGCGTGATATTGAAAGATCAGATAATCTTAGACAAATTATATCACCGATTTCTAAAGAAGTCGATTTCCTGTAATGATGACAGTAACATAGTAAAAACTCCCTACTTGAAGTCACCTGTCGAACCATGTTTCTTGATCTTTAGGCAAACAGAACACTAAATCAAAAGTCTCATAATGTAATATGATAAATTATTTTATGATGTCCTGAATATACCCAGAAAAAAGCTGCTTGACAATGTAGCTTAACACAAAATATAAAACACGCTCTAAAAAATTGCAAGAAAGAAAAATAGTGCTCAAGTGTAATGATACAACTATTCAGACATTTTAGCAAATTTACCATTGCCAAATACAGTAAAGAGCAACCTGTCTTAATACCCTCCTTTGAGATCATTAACCACATTATAGAACATAACTACATTGTCTCAAAAGTCAAAAGTAGATAGATTTAATCCTTATAATAAATTCATGTATTAAATAATTGGGCCAAGTTAACAAAGTTTGTAATATAAAATATTAAATGAAAGATGTGATTGCAGAAGTAGCTTGAATCTTTATATTGCCAAGTTATGAAGAACCTTAAAGTATACCTAGATCTCTAGAGTATGGTCTTCTCAGAGGAAGAGTCACCGGGTAATTGGTATAGTAATCCTATACAGGTATGGAGAGAAAGCCAGTGAGCAAGGAACATTATTAACTCCAAAAGAAATTATGTATCTAGCACACTGCTATTGCTATACCTACCCATGGTTCCTTGTATCCTTTCATCTCTCTCCCACCTGAAGCGGCACCTTCACGTGAGGAAACACATTCTTATTCAAATGCACCAATTATTTTAACGTGGCTAAATGAGAGCCGATAAAAAAGTTGAATTACCTCCAGTAGCTTGAGTCGCTTGACCATTTTTTAAAGTACCATATGATTTCAAAGAAGATTCGCTGTCTCTTCCGAAAGCAACCTGAGCTAGTTTGGCTGCATGAATGAAATAAATGAGTTTTAATACATCAATTTGTCGTAAAAAATAAATCCCTGGATCATACTAAAAAGGACGAAATCGTTAAGAAAAATTACGGGTTAGAATTATTAATGCAATCTAAATGCCTGCTCCAAAAAGAATTTTTCTTTTACTCATACTTAATATACTCAATAAAAAATCATTCACCGAACATGTATGAGAGTCTAAACATTATATCAAATTAAAAGTAAATATTACTTGCAGATAAATCATCTCAAAATAAACTATTTAAAAAAGGTACTTATGTTTTTATTCAGCCTTAGGTCTTACCCTCATGGACACTTTCTAAAATTGAGATATAATTACATAAATTCTGCTATCAAAATATTTAAGTATAAATAAAAACAGGAGTAAAACTATCAATACAATCAGAATTACATTGAAGCGTTGCATCAGTTCCTCTGCATCACTACATTATCTCAAAAGTCAAAAGTAGATAGATTCACATAAAACATCATATACAATCATCTATTTTCTCAATCCTTAATCTAATACTCAGCCCTACAAATTCAACCTTTCATCGAAAAAACTTAAAAACTACTCAACACTACACATTTCACAATCACAAACAAGACCCACATCAAAAAACAAGAAACCAACATCCACAATCACAAATTGCAGTACCACAACAATCCAAATAAAAATTCACCAATCAAGCAAAATCAGCAAACATCAAGAACTCAATTATAACAAAAACTAAAAAATAAAAAATAACATCGTCCTTTTATCGTTTATAATCTTTTAGTTGCTGAGGAGAATTGTTTTCGCTTCTGTTTGAACTCTTATTTTGGTGAGAATTGTTTATTTTAGGAACTGTATCATTAACATCGTCCTTTGATCATTTAGAATGCTTTGGATTATAAATATGCAATGACTTTTTGTGCAAGTAGAGTTTTAATATTTCCTGAACTTCTAAAGAAAACAATAACTTCAATTTTATTAATTACAAATAACATAATAGAGGTGTAGTAAAGCAGGGTAAAAAGATTGACTACCGATGATTGGAGAAACATTTTCTTTATTTCTCTACAGAATTATGTTAATACTTGATCCACAGCCTCGACGCCTAACACTTGTTTTCTCAGAATTGGATTGCTGGTAGTTAAATTTATATTGAGAGTATATAACTAATGCACTTCTTAAATTCTAAAATACAATAATGATTATTGAGCACAAAATCATTAATATAAGATATTTGTGATGGTACTAATATATATACAGTTATATAACAGAATTCTAAATTTATATTTACTTTTAGTAAACCTTCGTATAAAAAAGAATTAGTCATATCTCATGGAAGACCTAAAATAAGTTTCGAATAAATTTGTTATGGTAAAAAAACTAACTTGAATCAACCACATTTGTGTTGGGTGATGAAGAGGATCAAGAAAGTCAGATTTGGATAATAACCTAGGCATATATAGAGAAAAAAAATTATCAGCACTATACATATATATACAACCTTTGAAATCAGGTCAAATATCATTCGTAAACATTGAAGATTAAGATAAAAAAGTCATAAATTAACACTTACATACATAAATAGGCGATATTGCAGCAAATGAAGTCACATCTTCACCAGTAGCTGTTGCTTCATCGGCGAGAATCAGTTTTTTACCTTCCCCAATATGCAATTTAGAAGGCCTAGAACTACGGTATAAGTAATCTACGACTATGACATAGTAACCTACAACTATTTATTGATATTAAAAATAAATAAAAAGATTCAAACTCGACAAACACACCATGAAATTAAATAGTTATACATACATGGCTTAAATTTTATGAAAACATGGTGAGATTCATCCCAGCGTCTGCACAAATCCAAACCAATATGGAGAATAATATAATCAGAAAAAAATACTTCAAGTTCCACAATTACGAAAAATTAGAAAAACCGAATTAAATAACAAAAGTATAACATTCTGCAAAAAATAACAAATAAATCAAAACAAAGTTGTTTAGAACTAACATCAAACAGTTGGAGTGCAAAATGTGATACAAAAATATATCCAAGAAATTATTGTTAAAACTTAGCCATACTTTTAAATCAGTTAACCAAATACGATGTTACCCCTTTTCCATGAGAGGTCTACATATTCGTCATACACAAAAGGAACTATACCAGTAAAGTGGGGAATATCAGAACTTTCAATCGCCTAAAACGTTGATGGGTAATTTGAATCTTGATAATCATATGAAATTGTGGTATACTGTATATATGGATTATGAATAATAAATTAATAAGAAAACGCTTATATAAAATCACTCAAATATGTAAAAAATAAAAGAAAAAGTATTATAGAGATTCAGTTTTGAAATAAATATAATGATAATCATAAATACAACCCTGATTACATCTTCGAAGCAATAGGTGTAGAATCAATTTTATATTCATCCTGCACAAATCAAATAAATTAAACAAATCACACATAAATTACTTACACACACACATATATATATTATTAAAGAAGATGATGACGAAATTGAGAGAGAAGAAGGGTGAAGAAGGAGAAAGGAGGAAAATAAATTAATGATAGATATGAGAGATATTGTTTATTTGAGTTTGTTTGTAACAAAGATTATGATGATTAGAATTCAAAAAAAATTGAATGTATAATTCAGTTGCTACAATCAAGGAGTGTATAGATAGATTTATTAGGTTAGTTTCGATATGGGTTATAATGGCTATAAATGTGAAAGATCCATGGATATGTGTATTATATAAAGTTTTATGTATTAAAAAATAAAATGGGTCATGGATCATGGGTCATGGGTAAATTTATGGGTAAATCTTATATGGGCAATAGTAGCCTTTAAGATTATATAGATTCGTTTATAGCAATAGATAGATCATGAAACAAGCAATTGATTGAGATAAGTTTGATAATCAGAGGATAACGGAAAGGTCTAAGCCGGAGTTTTGAAGCTCGACCGGCGGCGAAGCTTTGACCGGGTTTTCCAGTCGAAATATGTATTGTTTGTTGATACTGATTATGCAGACGTGTTTCTAGCCTCAAGACGATCAATTCCTGTTAAGTTCGCACAGTTCTGGGTAGTGCTTTGGTTCGCCGGAAAGGTTGGTGGCCGCCATTAATGGCGGCCGGCCACCGGAGCTCAAAACGGGGAAGACGATGGAGAAATAACACTTTGGTACCCCGAAGTTTTCCTTGGTTTGCAAACTTGATATTCTGGTTTTAAAAATTCATAAAATTCAGATTTTTATTTATAAAAATTCCATACAAAAAATTATTTTTTTTATATTATTTTCAGATATTTTTTTAATTTCTAAAAATTCCAAAAATGGTTATTTTAATTCCAAAATTTTTTTAATTCAAAAATAAATCTAAATTATTTATTTAATTAATTTTAGTTAATAATTAATTAATTAATTAATTAATCAATTCATTTAAATATTAATTGATTAATTATTTTAATTATTTATTAATTGATTAATTAGTTTAATTATTTATTAATTGACTTTAATTAATTATTTAATTGGATTTAATTATTTAAAATTGATTGAAAAATTCCAAAAAATAGTTTCGAGCTTTAAAATATTATTTTAAATTATTTTCAAGGCTCGATAATTATTATAAAATTATTTAATTATAAAATAATTCAGAGACCCGTTTTAATTCTGAAAAATGTTTAAAAATTCGTATTAAATACCTGGAAGATCATTTTAACCCCGAATCTTCTTTGAAAAATTATTTTGATCGAATACCTTACGTGTTATGTGCTACGTGCTCACTGGTTGATGCGTTATATGCCTATGTGGTTGTGGTTTGACTGTTTTAGTTATAACTTTTAATTCGTAAATCGGATTTGGGTGAAACGAAGGGTAGATAAAAGCTTATGACGTTTATATGACGATTAAAATAATATGAGTATGAATAATTGATAGATACTTGTGATGCCTAGAAGAGTCAGCAAGGCATAGAAAAGGAAACCAGTGTGTTAGATATATTTGAGATGTCATGTCTAATATGATTTGTGTTTAGTTTTCAGAACTTAACAACATGACATATCAGGACTTACTAAAATCAGGACTTACTGAAGTCAGAGCTTAATATCAGAACTTAAGGTCATATCAGAACTTAAGTGCGGGAAGACTTTCAGTTAAGGAATGAAACTTATTTACAGGAGAAGATCGAGACTAAAATAATAGAAGATATGCATGCAAAGAGTTAGAGGACTAGAAGACTTGTGAAAGATATCTCATTGATATATTTTAGGAGATAAAATTATATTCCATATCAATTAGAAGTTATCTTGTAATTATGTACTATATAAACACAGACTTAGGGTTTACACTATATGTGTTATCATTATCGAGATGATTATACATTGTAACCTGGCAGCTCTTAGTGATATTTGTTCATCACTGAGAGAGAACAACAGTTCATATTTTAACAGAGTTTATTGAATATACTTGATCTTTGTTACATACTTGTGTTAAATCGATTTGATTGTATGAACACTGTATTCAACCCCCTTCTACAGTGTTGTGTGACCTAACAAGTGGTATCAGAGCTTTTCTATTAACACATATATAATAAAGATCTAAACAATCATGTCTGAAGAAAAACAAACCCCAAATAAGGCCACCAAAACTCAAGAAACTCAAATCACTCAAACCCACAGTCGATATGAGACTATTAGGGTTCCCATACTGAGACCTTCTGAGTATCCCATACGGAAAGTGAAGATGGCTATGTTTCTGGAAGCTACGGATCCAGAATACCTTGACAGAATTAATGAAGGGCCATATAAGCCTACCAAGCTCTCTGTTGCAGTTATTGATCAACCAGCAAAGTTCATACTAAAGGAGAAAGGCGATTACACAGCTGAAGACATCTCATCTATTGCCAAGAATGCAAGGGTAAGGCATTTGCTGCATAGTGTCATTGATAATGTCATGTCAAATAGGGTAATTAATTGCAAGATTGCAAAGGAGATATGGGATGCTTTGGAGAAAAGATGCCAAAGAACTGATGCAATCAAAAAGAACAGGAGGACTATACTCACTCAAGAGTATGAGCACTTTGACTCAAAAGCTGATGAGTCATTAACTGACTTATATGACAGGTTTGTCAAACTCTTGAATGATCTGTCACTGGTGGACAAGGAATATGAGCTTGAAGATTCAAATCTAAAATTCCTTTTAGCTCTTCCTGAAAATTAGGATTTGAAGTCTACTACCATAAGAGACAACTATGACCTTACCGAAACTACTCTTGATGAAATTTATGGTATGCTCAAGACTTATGAACTTGAGATGGATCAAAGGAGCAAGAGGCATGGAAGAAAGTGAAGGAAAGTTGCTCTTAAAGATGAGGAGGAATCTCCTAAAGTGGATGCCTCAAAAAGGGGTAAAGGAAATGCTCTCATCATAAAGTTTAATTCAGAGTCATCATATTCTGATGATGATGATTCAGAAACTGAAAGTTTATCTGAAGTTGATGTTGATGCAGAGATGATGCAAGTGTGTGCTCTTATGGTGAAGGGTATCACAAAGATAGCCTATAGGAAATTCAAAAAGGGCAAGAAGTTTTCCAGGAAAAGTGGAAGTTCTGATAAGAAAGGGTTCAAAAAGTCTGAAGGCAAAGGAGGAAAGTCTGACAGAAGAGACAACTCAAATGTCAAATGCTACAATTGTGGTGAAAGAGGCCACATATCTCTTGACTGCAAGAAAGGAAAAAGTGACAAAGGCAAGGCACTTGTCACAAAGAAGAAAAGCTGGACTGACACTTCAGATTCTGAAAATGAGGTGAACTATGCCTTGGTGGCAAATGCTGATAGCAGTCCTGAAAATACTGAATTGAAGGTACCTCAAACAACTTATGCTTTTCATACTGATGATATTACTGAGTTGAGATTATATCTTAAAACCATGTTCATTAGTTATAGAGATCAGACTTTAACATGTGAAAGATTAACATCTGAAAATCTTGCTTTTAAAAAGAGAAATGACTATTTAGAAAAGGAGTTAGTTTTTCTTTATCAAACTAAGAAAGAAAGAGATGATGCTTTGTATGTTAGAGATGAAGTGTTAAAATTGAATGAATCTCTAAAAGCTGACTTAGAAAAGGAAAGAGAGATTATCAGAACTTGGACTAACTCTGGCAGAACAACTCAGAATTTACAAAGTAGTGGAAACTGGAAATAGGGCTTAGGTTATGGAGATGATAAAAGTGAGAAAGGAACTGTGCAAATTAAGCCAATTGTTGTTAAACAGACTGCTAAGCCAAAGGTAAATCTTGTTAAGTTTGTAGCAAAAACTGTAAAGTCTGATTCTGAAAAGATGAAAGAGTCTAAGACAGAAGTAAAACAAAAGTCAACTTCTAACAAATTAAAACAGGATAAACCAGCTGAAGTTAACATTGGCTTAATGACAAAGAAGCAGCTTAAGCATAAGCTGAAAGAGATTAGAAATGTGAACAAGGTAAAGGAAGCTAGGAAAAATAGGAATGGAAAGGAATGTGTGAATAAAAGCAATAATTATATGCATGTTCCTAATGCTCCTAGAAAGAAATGTTATAACTGTGGAAACTCTAACCATCTTGCTTCTTTTTGCAGGAAAAATAAAGAAATAAACTCTTTACCTCCTAAATCAGGAATTAAGAGTCAATCTGTTAGGTTTAAACCACAAAATCCTTGTTTTCATTGTGGTAGTTTATGGTATTCCATTTATACTTGTAAGGAATATCATAGTTTGTACTATGATTATTATCAAATAAAACCTTCTTTGGAGAAAGTTAGTATTATTCCTTCTAGTGTAAAGTCTGATGCAAAGTTTGATATAAATTCTGATAAACAGCATGTTAGCATAAACTCTGAAATTAAATCTGCTGCAAATGCCAACAAATTTAAAAAGGCCAAAGGATCCAAGCAAGTCTGGGTCCTTAAAGCTAACCAATAGTGGTCTTTGTGATTGCAGGGCAACAGGAAAAACATCTTAGTTCTGGACAGTGGATGTTCAGGACATATGACTGGAAATAAAGCCCTGCTATCAGAATTTGTGGAGAAATCTGGCCCAGGAGTTTCTTATGGAGATGGCAACATGGAAAAATCTCTGGGATATGACAACATCAATCTTGGGAATGTCATCATTGAAACAGTAGCTCTTGTCTCAAGACTTAAACACAATCTGCTAAGTGTGAGTGAAATCTATGAAAGAGGTTATCATGTGGATTTCTTTGAAGAATACTGTGAAGTTGTAAGTAATTCTAAAGGCAAAGTGGTTCTGAAAGGTTACAGACATGGTAACATTTATGAAGCCAGACTTTCAATAAACTCTAATGGTTCTGCAATCTGTCTGTTGAGTAGAGCATCAATTGAAGAAAGCTGGAATTGGCATAAGAGACTCTCTCATTTAAATTTTAACAACATAAATGAACTAGTAAAGAAAGATCTTGTGAGAGGACTGCCAAAATCAGTATTTGCTCCTGATGGCCTTTGTGATTCATGTCAAAAGGTAAAACAAAGAAAATCTTCATTCAAGAGCAAAACTGAATCTTCAATTCTTGAGCTTTATCACCGACTGCATGTTGATCTATTTGGTCAAGTCAATGTCATGTCTATTGCAAAGAAAAAATATGCTATGGTTATAGTGGATGAGTTTACAAGATACACATAGGTGTATTTCTTGCACAAGAAGAATGAAACTGCATCTACTTTATCTGATCATGTCAGACAGCTGGATAAACTGGTCAAAGATTCTATTACAATAATATGAAGTGATAATGGCACTGAGTTCAAGAATTCAATCATGGAAAAGTTCTGCAAATTGCATGGAATAAAGCAGGAATTTTCTGCACCTGGAACTCCACAGCAAAATGGAGTTGTACAAAGAAAGAACAGGACTCTCATTGAAGCTGCATGAACTATGCTTGATGAAGCAAAGCTGTCAACCTACTTTTGGGCTGAAGCTGTGTAGACTGCTTGTTTTACACAGAATGCTACACTGATAAACAAACATGGAAAAATACCATATGAGATGGTGAAGAAAAAGAAGCCAAATCTGAAATACTTTCATGTATTTGGATGCAAGTGTTTTATTCTTAAGACTCATCCCGAACAGCTGTCAAACTTTGATCTAAAAGCTGATGAAGGAATTTTTGTGATATTTGAGATGTCATGTCTAATATGATTTGTGTTTAGTTTTCAGAACATAACAACAGGACATATAAGGACTTACTGAAATCAGGACTTACTGAAGTCAGATCTTAATATCAGAACTTAAGGTCATATCAGAACTTAAGTGCGAGAAGACTTTTAGGTAAGGAATGAAGCTGATTTACAGGAGAAGATCGAGACTAAAACAATAGAAGATATGAATGGAAAGAGTTTGAGGACCAGAAGACTTGTGGAAGAAATCTGATTGATATATTTTAGGAGACAGAATTATATTCCATATCAATTAGAAGTTATCTTGTAACTGTGTACTATATAAACACAGACTTAGGGTTTACACTATATATGTTATCATTATCGAGAAGATTATACATTGTAACCTAGCAGCTCTTAGTGATATTTGTTCATCACTAAGAGAGAATAGCAGTTCATATTATAACAGAGTTTATTGAATATACTTGATCTTTGTTACATACTTGTGTTAAATCGATTTGATTGTATAAACACTATATTCAACCCCCTTCTACAGTGTTGTGTGACCTAACACAGTGATCCATAAATAGAGTCGAAGCGGAGAAAGAGAAGGAAAGTGGTTGATGGGTAAAACTATTAGATGAGTACAAGTAAAGTGGAAATCGTCGGTGATAAGGCAAGTACTTCTGAACCTTATTCAAGATATATTGCAAATTTTTTTGAACTGTTTCATAACATGTCACTATTATTCAAAATAACTCACATTTTATATTGCAAGCGCTTTATTGATCTTGAGCTATAAGCCTTATTCTTCATAAACCATCGATTGTTGAATTCCTAAATATGAGCCATACATATACGATACTACTCCACAAATACATATATACCACACACTGATCTCTGATACTGAATTTCTTAACATACCAACCCTTATTCCTTATTTAACAGAAGACCAATTCTTGGAACCCTTGAACATTTGGTCTTCTACTATCTGATTCTTTCCTTGCTTGAGAGCCAATCTTTTTGAATTCGCTGTTATGCCTTCATGGTATTGTGAATCACCCTATGCCTCAAGATAAATGTAGTTTATGATTCAGCTTATTGATTTACATTGGTTATCATATTTAATTGTTTTAGAATTGGATGGTTTTATAATTGTGGACCAGATTCGTGGTCGGACCAGATTCGTGGTCGGACCAGATTCGTGGTCACAATAGGCCAATGCTTTGGATCCAGTATATAGTGCAAAGTTGGGAGCCTTGCTCGGGGTTAGTGCCTGACTGATCAGCAGCCTAATCTTGGTTTTTAAAATGAAAAATGAATATCTAATTCTAATGATTGCTTATTCATAAATGTGATTCTTATGAATTATTTCAATTGGTTATTGTTTAACCTCAGTTATTGCTATTATGACTTTCTGAGCTAGTTAGCTCACTCTTGCAAACCTTTTTAGGTTTTCAACAGTTGAAAAGGAAAGTGTTGGTAACGAGGATTCCCTGTCCAGTGTGTGAGCTAGGGTTTACGGTTAAGTTGGATCGAGCTAGCAGGAGCTTTATAATGTAGATAATTTATGCAAGATTGTAACAACGATATCATTATCAATTGTAAGTTGAACTAGTTGGGATTTGGTACGATGTAATAAAAGTTAAGGTTGTGGCTTGTTTTCATACTTTAACCTGTCGTGATCCGTGGTTGTGTAAAGAAGGGTCAATGTATATAATACTTTATATACAGGTTTAAATATGGTGTTTGTGTGTGTGTTGTGGTCCCCAAACTTCTGACCCGGGTTTGGAGGGCATCACAATATTCATATTTGATGACCCCTCTAGTATGAGGATAGTTATTCTTTTGATAAGAATCTCGTAATCCTAATCCTCTGATTGTTGATCGTAGTCTTATTATTTGGAATCCCTTAAAGATTGATATTATTCTTTCTAGCATCTAATTCTTATAAAAATGCAAAGTTTTTAAAAGTTGAATTGCCAAAGGGGCAAAATATTTTCTTGAGAATTTCCAAAGGGGCAAAAAAATTTCTTGAGAATAGTGGATCTGGACAAAGATGAATGTCCTTTCCACACTTATTATTTGAGGCTTAAAAGCTACCTCGGGATCCCACCAATATTTTTTAGAACCCAACGAGGTTCGGGATTACTTTGCAGCTGATCACCGGCTGTAATCTGTAGCGTCATAAAATGATTTTGAGCAATGCTTTGGTTAAAAAGTTTTGATTTGAATAATGATGCCATGATACCATATATCTTGTTCCATGATATTATTATGCTTTTCTGATATGATTTCTGCTATTGAATTGCGATGAATGTCGGCTTTCACCCTATATTGATCCTTGATTCTTGAAAGCCCAAACCTTTCTTCATAACCTTTGTATAGCCAAAGATAGAAATCTGCCACCTAGAGATTCAAAAGTAGAATACCTCAGATTTTGCTATTATTATTATTATTGCTTTATAGAATTGCTATGTAGTTACTTGCTGAGCTTTTGTGCTCATTTATATTTTCTTTGCTCTAACCATGATAGTTAAGAAAGAAGATGGCCAGACTTAGGCGTTCAGCTCGCATGAGCGTTCCTGGAAGTCCCTACCATGTCATAGGTTTCCAAATGCTAGAACAGGTAGCAGTTAGTGTGAGCATGCGTAGTAGATGGAAGGATTCTTTAAGTTAGTTCAGATGCAATGGGTTATCTGTCGGTTCCATTTAGGAATCGAATTAAATTGAATTCATTAATATTATGGGTTGTAATATATTTATTTTGGTTGGTAGTTGTAATCTTGTCTAAAACTTAATCCTGTAAAGATCCTGTTAGTAGTTAATAGGAGTTTAATATATCTTTTGATATTATTAGTTTAATGTTGTGTGAGTCCTCATTTCCTAACCACGAGATTGAGGTCGTCATAGGAATCATAGGTGAAAACCATGAAGTCTAATTATTAGTATACAGTTGAGGTTATTGACCCAAACTAGATGAAGGTGTCATTTTACCAATGAGTATTTGAATATCGTATTAATAACGAATTGAGCAGAGATAGTGTCCCATATACCCTTGAGGATTTTTATTTCCATTAAGGAAGATTTGAATATAATATATGAATGTCATTATAAAAATAAGTACACTACATTATTAGTGCACTTAATATGTAAGGTTATGATGGTTTACCTCAGAGATCGAGAGCATCGAGAATTGATGGCATGTCTACAATTGAATGGCGTAAGATTACAACGAGCGATAGTTTGATCTCAGAACCTTCTAAAAGGATAGACAAGTGACTCTAGAGCAAAATCATTCGGTGGAAATGATGTTAGAGACTATGTATATATACTCGTAGACCTCTAATATATTTGGTAACGTATGTTCAGTTACACACACATGCCACCGAACTTATGGACTATATTGTGATCCCTGAGAGATCTCTTTGATCTGTTCCCAGGGGGAATTTGGCCACTTGTAATTAGTAATAGATACATGTATCAGGCCCCTATCGGCTTAACAAATGCTTTTGGAATAATTATGAGTAAGCTCTTCGAGGTAAAACACCGGAGTGACAGATATACGTGCGAAAGTCAAGTTAGTAAGCAATTTTAAAATGATGTTGAAAGAGACATTAGCTAAAATATGGATTTACAAAGACGAAGAGGTGGGATCATCCTTGGACGGATAATAATGAGGGTTAGGATAATCAGTGAATTATTTTGGCATCTACTTACCGTCACACTACTCCCTCCAAACCGTTGATCATTTGTATTGCCTTGATAAGTCATATCAGGAAATCCTTTTCGTTCCCTACTTTGAACTTCTGATGTGACCATCTTTAATAGTCTTTCTCCGCATTAGGACTTGTTCAATTCTTTTAGTTGATCAAAGAACTTTCATTCATAGATTATGATCTTCTTGTTCGGCTCAGAGCTATTTATACTTTATTTAAATAATCCAAGGTTTTTTTTTCTCCTCAATTCATTGACGAATATTCATAATGAATATCTTCATTTGATTCTTTTTTCATACTTACTCTTCTCAGTAAAGATTGTAAATATTTAACAAATTGTTAAAAATATAGATGATCTAATATCCATAGTTTCCTCGGGAATCCTTTTCTTCTAACCAGGATGAAATTGTATATTGAACTTTGAAATCATAGTAAGGGTATCAATTTGATATTGGTATTCCGAATTCAATTCTATTTCAGAATCTGATAAAGTATGTGAACGAGGACACCTCTAAGTGTACCCTTTTATTGACAAGAAATATTTGATAAGAGGCTATCGATTCTTCCAATGCCAAGACCACTTGATTCAGAGTTATAATTGTCTTTATCGGCCCAAATTTAAAAACTCTTTATTTCAAAATTGTCATCCGGGTAGCCACAAATTTCTTCAGTGGTTACGATGTTGAGAATTTTTTTTTAACAAACAAACTGAAATATACCTAGTTGCATATGTTCTCATGAATGACTAGTTAATTGTCCTAACTAGTTAAAATTTTAATTAATACGACGAAAGCCTAGTTAATCATCCTAGCTAGTTAATATGTGCCAAACAAATTGAGCTGACGATTTTCTTAGCCGGTTGATAATATTGCTTGATATGGACTGGTTATTATTTTTCTAGTTCCACTTTCAATCAAATTTTTATTATTTCATAGTGCATTATATATGAAAAATTTAATTGTTGATGAAATTTTCAAAGAATGATTTTATTGAGACCTAACTAGGTCGCCCACTCAAACGAGAATTCATATTCAGTTTTAAGAAATATTTTGTTCATGAAATATTCTATTCTTTTGTTTATATAATGAATATCCAATTAAAATCATAAAGTGATTGAATAACAATATACTTCCTTATTTGTTAATCATTGAATACAATTCCTTTTTTCAAAATAACATCTCTTTACAACCTCAATGGTTAACCTTTGGTTGAGGATGTTATTCGATATTTCTTTTATTATTCAAAAAGAAAAGTATTCTTTCAATGGGGAAGTCTTACAAGTGTCATTTGGATGATGTTATTATTCAGCAATTATTGCTTTCAAGAGATATTCTTAATTATATCATAATATAAAATTCTAAGGACATGGAAGGATAATCCTTCTTGTATTCTTCCTTCCAAGTTATAAATTTTCTAAGTGTTGCGACTCTTTTATTCAGAGCTCATTATTTCTTCAGATATTAGATTTTGGAATCTTGTTAAAATTGTCCAAATTTCATCGATATCGTGAAAATCATTTTTCCAAGACTGATTTCATTTCGAACAAAGAGAGGTATAGTTGAGAACCAATTATTGTATTATGAGATTGAAGACTCAGTTCTAAGATGGTATAATCGGAGAATCATGATGAGTAAGTTATTTTAAAAAGGAAATACCATATTTAGTTATTATCATAAGGATCTTTAACATGGTTATAAAAGGACGATAATATAGATACAACGTGATTAGTGAGGTATGCTTCTACGAAACATTATTGGAATAAGTACTAATGAATTCGGGAAAGATCAATCATGTATAAATTTGAGGAATAAGATTTTCAAAAAAAGTGAAGGTAAGATTAGTAATAACCTCTTGTTAGAAATACTCGGCGATAAAAACAGGATTTTGTGTAAAATGTAATGATACATCTACGCAGCTTAAGGACCGTGACATAAGGCGTCCTAATAATGATCTAGAATAATTGTGATAAGGTTCGCACTGAAAGGGACAAAGAGTTTACTTATGAGGAAATTTTGAAACTTTTTTTTGTTACATTGAACACGAGATAGAGGCTATAGTCAAATTGATCAAGGGCCTTAATTGAGAAATCTATTATCATCAAGGAAAGGCCAATGTGGTGGCCGACACTTTAAGTAGGAAAAGATATATTGAGGATGACAAATCTCAGAACAACTGATGAGAAGGATCACATGAAAAGAACCCTTTATTACTTAACATGAAGACTTAAAGATGCCTAAAAATGTAAAAAGATATTAGTCATGACAGAATATGAAAAAGGATGTCATTGAGTAGGTAAGTAAGTATTCGACATGGTTCAAAATGAAAACGGAAAGGCGAGGATTAAAATTTTGGCGATTATGACTTGTAGATGACCCAAATGGGAGTAAGAGTTAATTATAACAAATTTTAAAGGAGGATTATCAAAAACCAAGTTAGCTGTCATGATATTTGAGGATTTTGAGTGATAGATTAAATAAGACCGCTTATTTTATTATGTAAACGATAGATGTCCACTCTACAAAATTGTTATGAACGCAGAAGAGATAATTGGTGACAGAGAGACCCCGTGATAATTACGCCGCGCAAGGACCCGTGATTTAATTTCACAAAGGGACTATTTCCCAAGATATTTTGCGAAAAAGGATGGATAGAGGCACGACTTAGAGTTCTCAAATTGACAAGTAGAATGAGAGGACTATCCTGACCATTGAAGATACGTCTAGCGGCTTACCTTTTATTTGGAACGGTTAAGGGATTCGCTTATTGTTGATAGATAATTCGTGTAGATGTACTTACCACACTAGCATACGAAAAATAGTCGTCGATATCCCTTACGAAGGACAAAGTGAAATAATGAAGGATGTCATTGTCAGAGCTGATAGAAGGCAAAGAAGATTGTACACGTCCTATAAAGGCCACTAGTAGCAGGTACCAATAAACACGAATTCGGCTAAGGCCTAGCGAGAATAACAAGTACGACCCAGAAGTATCGTAGTACTATAGATATTATACGGGGAATAATTAAAGAAGTCAGACCGATAACGGAAGCTGAGCGTTCCATGAGTCTAAACGTGTCAATCAATTGCGTATGAAATGGTGCTTCCTTCAAGATGGCAATAGGACGACGATGTGCCTTACATTACTATAGGAAGAAATGTTAAATCTGGCGCTAAACGTATAATAGGAGACGAGCATGTAGAAATGCAATGAGAACTTCTTACAATTGATAGAGATGATGCGCCGAAATGAGCAAACATTAAGGAACGAAACTCTAGCACTAGTAAGAGTGATGGAGGGGGAAACAAATAAGTTGAAGGAGCATTCCAAACACTAGAAGATGCGCTAATAGTCCATATAATAGATTTTTAAGGAAGATGAAGTGACCAATTAACGTTAATCGAATTACCGACAATAACGAGTTATCATGCGGGCATTGGAATGGCTATAAAGCGTTGTATAGAAGAAAGAATCGTTCTCCCTCAGGTTGGGAGGAAGTTGGTAATTAGAGGATACTTGAACCATATATAGTTGAGTCAACAGATCAGAGAAATTCCTAGAACTTATCAGAACCCGGCTAGTGGCAGCCTAAGATGAACACTAGAGATATGCGAACCAGAACTATAAGGACATAGAGTACGACGTAACAGACCAAGTATTGTTGAAAGTGCCTCCCGGGGAGGGAGTGATGAGATTCGAAAGGGAAAGAAATGTTGAACCCAAGGTTTATTGGACCGGCTGAAATCTTTAAAGGACTAAGAGATTTGGCTTATAAATTAGCATCATCGTCGAATAGTCGCCAAGTTTATAATGACTACCAAAAATCGATGTTAGGAAATTTAACCGCCAATGCCAAACATATGATTGAAAATGAGCTAATAAACTTGCAACCAGACTTAGCGTATGTGGAACAAGGTGCGGAGATCATAGGTCTATAAGAATGAGTAATGGAAATATATTTGACGGAAGAGTGAAAATTTTATGAACAGATCCAATACTGCAAAGTCAATGTGAGAACTCAAGGTGGTTATGTGAGAAGCGTATCCCCGCCTGTTTCTAAACTGATTCCGGGAAGGAAGCCTTTTAAGGGGGAAGATGTAAAACCCTGAATTTTTGACATCGGTAAAAGACCTTTATAAATAATAGTCTTGCGGGAAAATAAAAACTTTTACGACCACACCATATACGAGTTTTTCATTAAAGTTTCCGAGTTCGTATTGTGGCTATACGTACTAAATGAATGTATGCAAAAGTCGTGAGTTTTCAAAGAAAATCAATAGTCCAAATGATATTATTTTACGAGACGTCGAGGAATAAGAGAATTATACTACGAACAAGAAAATCTTGAGAGTTATAATTTATAACTCATATCCAAGTACGAGCACTGGAAATAGTAATGATTTACGATAAGCGGAATTATTTGACGAGCATTAACGGGAATTGATTTAAACGTACGTGAACGAATGCGAGATAATGTAGGATGGCAAGGAATCAAGTGATAACCTAGGAAAAATTAAGTATTTATTAATTTATCGAACAAGTAATAAATTAGGAAGCTAGTTACAAAATAAATAAATAACAAATTTCAATAAACATTAATTCAAGGAGCTTATCATGCAAGCTTTGATAAATGAGACACCTAGCTAAGCCTAGCCTTTGAAAATAGGATGCATCTTGTCCAAAACACGTTCTATATTCACAAGAAGCCTATTTCCACCACATTTCCAAGAACCAAACAAGGCAATTCTCTCTCTCTCTCCAAAAACTCAATGCTGATTTTCAGGAATACTATGGAAAGAAAAATTCATATCTCATGATCTACTCAATAAAAAATCACCAAATTTTAAGTAAATCTTCCTGATATCATGTACAAGGTACTTTCAAAAGTTCATGTCCATTGGATTAGTATAGCATAGTCAAATCCTTGCTCAAAATTGATGGTAAATAGTAACTCTGAAAATCTCTTTTTGTTTTCTTAATTTTCATGGCATGATTTAGGATCCTTAAGCATAACCAATCCCTCCCAAGGTTCAACCATAAATAATAGGACCTCCAAAGATACCAAGAAAGGTATAAACCTTCATCCAAACTTTCTTTAAGTTTCAAGAAAAGTAAGGATCTTGGATATAAGTATGGTTTTGATGATTGATTTGATATTATCTTGATGTTTAGTTAATTAGATTTAAGGTTGATGATTTTTGCCTCAATAACATGATGTTATTGAGAGGAGTTAGTTTTGAGATGATTATTTGATGGTTGTTGATGGTGGTATAATGATTTAGGACATACACGAAACTCGGATCGTAATCGTAAACTCGTTAAAATGAACAAAAGTCAACTTACGTTTCTACAGAAGTTCCCGAATGTATAAACTGTAGTTTATTACAAACTAAGACCTGATAATTATAGAAAATATTATGAGGATCGTTTAGACGCTTTAATCGCTTGATTTCAATTTACGGATCAAAAGTTATGACCGTTTTAGTAAAAGGGATTTACACGACAAAACTACTACAAATTATAAACTTTGTAAATATAAATGATCGACTAAAAAATATTTCAATATCATGAAATTTTTATAGAGAGTAATAAATATAGTTTATTAACGTACATAAAAATTTCAAGTAAAAATGTTGATTTTTCAATTTTATAAAAATGTCGGAGTCGAGGTCGCGCGGAGTACGAACGTCAAAAACAACCCCTATTAGGAAACCACCACTTCAGGATTTTCACACCTGTTACCAGAAAACTATTTTGAAATGATGTGTTCTAAATTTTGTCTAGATCGCGCACGAAAAAACGGTGCGTTAATTGAGTTAACAGTTTGAGTGATATCAACGTTTTAGTGAAAGCGGTTTGAATAGTAAAACTCTGTAGTTGACCGAACTTTTAAAATGCTTTTCACCTAATTAAATTCATTTTATCAAAATGAAACTCTTATGATAAATATTAAAAGCACTTAAGAAATTCCTTGAGATTATTTCGTATTTAAATATTAATTTTATGATTAATTAAAAATATTAGAGCGCGAGTCGCGTAATAGTAACATTCGGTAAAGTCAACTATAGAAGACCACTTTGACCGTCCGTTTCGACCAAGGATCGATACTTATTTCGAGTCGGTCGAATATTAAAAATTATGAAGTATTGAACTTATTAGAAATATAAATCAGTGATGGCATTAGGAATACTGATTAAGATTATAATATTTGTTGATTAGAAAACCCAGAACGAGAGCAAGTCAGAAAACGTATCTTGGACTCCAAGCAAGTTTTTAAACCCTACCTTTTAAGAACTGTTGTGTTGTGAATGTTTTACAAAACTGTGATATATGCATGAGATTTCTTTAAACTGATTTACGAAGTTTGAGATATATTATATTACTCAATTGTTGATAATTTTTGGTATATGTTCATACTGAGTTCGAAATGTTATATTTAGACCGAGAGTCGGTCAGTGTAAGATTATAAAACCCGGAAGTATTCCAGAGGAGTTATATTTGAGAATATTAACGCTAGAAAGTAGCGTGGTGTACATATTATAAGACCGAGAGTCGGTCAGAGAGTTTTTAAACAAAAACCCGGGAATCATTTTGGACGATTAAAGTCCGTACTTGTTTTATCCCAAGGGACTCGGTGTCCCCTTGTGAAGTATTAAATACCTCGAATATATTTAAAATGATTTCCAAAGATCGTATTCTCTCAACTATATTTAACTACTCAAATAACGAATATTATTTCGGATATTCATTTAAATAGGAGAAGTATTCTCTAACAATTATTTATTTCAAATTCGATTAATTATATTATTAAAGATTACTTTAATTATTTAAACGTAAAATAGTTGGGGAATAATATTTCAAATATTCTTTTAAAATATATAATTCTTTGAGGTTTAATTATTTAATAATTATTATCTAATTATTAAATATTTATTTAGTAATTTAAAAGGATATAAAAATCATATGACCTACTTTTAAAATACTTTCCGAATCTCAGAAATTTATTCGAATACTTTAAAATCGTCGAAAAATATTATATCGACTTCTTTTTAAATATTCTGAATACAGTTTCAAAATAAACTCCCCCTCATTTATTTATTTGTTGACAACGATCAACTCATATTATCCTAGTACTTCCTCCAAAAATTCTCGGAAGTACATATATATATATACTAGCAACATGAGTTGTGCCTATCAATAAGCTAAATGCTTTGGGAACTCGAGGAGTACGAGTTCTTGGGATGTGATAGGATTTTCTAAAGAAAAAAGTAGGGGTAGAGATCCAGTACTTCGTGTATTGGGTAGACTGCCAGTACCGTAGGAGACGGTACTATATATACCTAAGGACCTGCAAGGTGTGTGTATACCCGAAATGGGACACATAGCCCGTATGCGGAAAGGGTGATAACTGGGATACGAAGGTGTCATCCTTCTACTAGTCGAAAAGGTTACTGATTGTCCGTAGTATGACTGATCATCGTATGCAGTAGCTCCAAGTGAATGTCCTATTCTTCCAATTGGAATTGTGATGCAATACCGTAACCCAAGCTTAGGTGTTGGGTTTACCATTAAGCTATTCGCATAATAATAAATCCATTAAAGAATTTTTTTCGAAAAAAGTGTGTATTATCAAGGAAAACTATTTTGAATAAAACGTATTTATCATATATGGTATTATACTTGAGTTTATCATACAGTCATTTCACACTATACATTATTATGGCTGAGCATTATTGCTCACTCTTGTTTTCTTTTAAATGTCACAACACAACAGATAACCGGTATGTCGGTGTGGGACTTAGTCGCTTGCAGTCATGGGGAGAATCCCTGTCAGGTTTATCTCAGGTGGGCCAGGGTATCAGATAGGTATAAGATATCAGTAGTAATTATTGTAACTTCATGTAGAGGTTACGAATAATTGTTTGAGATCCTGTAAAGTACATTTGAGTTTTTATAACAGATGATATTGTTGTACGTCATTTTTAAGGATATAACTTGTGAGTGTGTGAGATTGGGGGTATGTGATATGGAATTATTGGATTATTGAGTTAGTACAGGTTATACATGATTGAAGGATTGCATGATGACCCAGATTCCTGACCCGGATTTGGGGGCGTTATAACTGGTAGCAATAACGATTTCACTCATGAATCTGCTCATATTCTCGAAGTGAAATCTGGATGAACTTGTTTGTGAATGTTTCTTTTCTAAGAATCAAGGTCACATATTTAGAACAAGTTTTAAGAATTCCTAAATTGAAATGTCTTACTACACAGCCAATGGCAGGTTGGAAATTTCAACCTACAAATCAAGTAGCAAGGCACATCAACCACATGTTAACTGTTGGGAGACCATAATATTTTTCTATTTTATGAAGTTTATAAGGAAACCTGTTTGTGAAAACTAGTCGTAATTCGTTATTTATGTTAGAGTATGCCTTGATATCCTTGTTCAGCAATAATTGTGTGAACATATAATTTATGACTGAAAATCAAGGAATTGCTTGAATTTGATTATCTCGAATTTACTTTTCAAATTCATGGTATGAAATATTAAGAATTTATAATATAATCGACTTTAATCCAAAGTGTTCTATATTGAAAAAGTGTGTGATAAATAACTCCAATGAACAATGTTGTTCAAATTCTTTGTTATTCTAAATTAATTAGAACTTTAACAATTGTTTCAGTTATTCATTCAAAATTTATTTCAATAAATAATATTTCCTTTGAATGAATAAAATAAATTATGTTGTGCAAATTTAAATCCCATCGATAAATTTCTTGAAATTGTACAACATTATTCATTCACATATGAACTAAAAAAGGGTTAACAAAGTGATGCAGAACTGACAAGTTGAGCAAGACAAGAGAGGAAAAATGGGAACAACTTGTGAGAGAAGATCTTTCTGAGATTGGCTAATCAGGATTCTAAGATCTTACTCTCAGATAATTTTTCATCTATCTCACACATCTTACTATTTTGTAATGATGAGTTTAGGCATACACGACTAGATAAATATGCCTGCTTGCTATGCGTTTACTCGATTATTCTTGATTCTTGTGTATTAGCATTATCACTTGATTTGTGTCTCCTAATTATAGATTAAAATATTTAATCACTTTGATTAAATTATTTTCCTGAATAATTCTAGACATCTCTTCATATTTCCCCCTCACTTTCTCACACATCATTATAAACGATGTTAGGAATATATGTATTAGTTTGATGATAAGTTAAACAAAACACTTAAGTAGAAATCTAGTGTTTGTAGCCTCAACGGATAAGACCACTTTAGCTATCCGTTGATGGAGTAGCTTTACTTAGAAATAAGTTTAGTATTATAGCACATTTCAGTCTTTGTATTTAATTCTTAGAAGTTGTGGGAAATTATAAGTCATGTTGACTACTAGTGGATATGCAAATAGGAGGGCTAATTGTAAATATTTCATGCCTTGTAATTTTGTATAAATGAAGTAGTATCAACTGATAGATTAAAGGCCTTCAACGGATAAGAAACAAAGCTTCAACGGATGTCTCTAAAGCTTCAACGGATAACATCCACCAACGGATGAGTGCATCTACGGATAAAGCTTCAACTGTTAAAACATCAACGGATGTCACTAAAGCATCAACGGATAAAGCCATCAACGGATGAAAGCTTCAACGGATGCTCAGTTCCATAGCAGTTGATAGTGACAATTCATAAGCTGATAAAGGCACATGGGTTGACAGAGACAATTGGAATGTGGTAGCCTCTTGGAGGAATCAAGAAAAAGCAGCATTTCCATTCTGGTGCAAACAAGGAAGTATTCAAAGATTCACAGATTATCCTAGATTGCATTGGATAGAGAAATGAAGAAGAAATATGTGAAGAACTATTTTATAATTGTATTTTATCTTTGTCTTCACTTGTAAACTTGGTGATATATAAACCAAGTTGCAGCTAGTAATTAGATGTGAATTTTCCAGAGCTGTTTAGAAAAATATAGAGAGAAAACCATCTAGTTTGCACTAGGAAGCAACTGTGAACAATTCTTTGTATCACAGATTTTATGAAATACACATCTCTGGTGGAACAACAAATCCACCAGAAAACTTTTTAAAGCCTTTATGTTCTTTACATTTGTGTCTTGAATATATATCTTTCTGCACCTGCTCAAAGCAATTCACACACATCTTTTCATCATACACTTAGCTTTTGAAACTGCTCAAAACTTGAAAAAGTTTTGAGATTTACATTCAACCTCCCTTCTGTAAATCTCATTGTTAGTTCCTTGGGATTAACAATTGGTATCAGAGCAAGCTCTTGACATACAAAGAGTTTAATGATCTATTCTACTAACGTCATGAGTAAGAAGGATATTGGAGTGAAGATTCCAATCCTGGAAAGAGATAATTATCATCACTGGAAAGTGAAGATGCATCTACATCTTCTCTCTCAAGATTAAAGCTACATATACTGCATTGAGAATGGTCCTCACATCTCTCATAAAGTGGCCACAGCTGCCACTGCCACAGTTGCTGTTGGACAGTCTATTCCCAAGCCAAAAGCAGAATGGACGGATAAAGATATTGAAGAGGTTCACAAGGACAGGAAGGCCATGAACATTCTGTTTAATGGCCTAGACAAAGATATGTTTGATAATGTCATTAACAGCCAAACTGTTAAGGAAATTTGGGATACTATACAACTTATCTGTGAAGGTACTGAACAAGTTAGAGAAAACAAAATGCAGCTTCTCATTCAACAATATGAATATTTTCATTCTGAAGAAGAAGGATCATTGAATGATACCTTCAATAGATTTCAGAAACTGTTGAATGGATTTAAGCTGTATGGCAGAGTGTACCAAGTCAAGGATTCCAACTTAAAATTTCTGAGGTCTCTACCAAAGGAATGGAAGCCAATGACTGTTTCACTAAGGAATTCTCAAGATTATAAGGACTTCACACTTGAAAGATTATATGGAATTTTGAAGACCTATAAACTTGAGATGGAGCAAGATGAGCTGTTGTAGAAGGGAAGGAGAAAAGGTGGATCAGTGGCACTTGTAGCTGAAAATGAGAGAAATGAGACCAGGAATGAAGAAAAGACAATGCCAAGTCTCAAAATTGGCACAAGCAAATCAGAATCAAGCAAGGGAAATGAGCAAGCAGTTGAGGTTGAAGACAATTCCAGTCAAGATGATTCTGATGATGTTGATGAACATCTGGCTTTTCTGTCCAGAAGGTTTGCAAAGATGAAATTCAAGAAAAACACTAGAGCCACTAAGCCAAACAAGAACATGGTGGACAAGTCTAAGTTTAAGTGTTATAACTGTGTTTTAAGTGGACACTTTGTAAATGAGTACAGAAAGCCAACTTCTGAAAAGAAGAAATTTGAGCAAGTGGATTACAAAAAGAAATATTTCGAATTGCTCAAACAAAAGGAAAGGACTTTTCTGACTCAGGAAAATGACTGGGCAGCTGATGGAGCCAATGAAGATGATGATATGGAATATGTCAACTTAGCCCTGATGGCTAATTATGATGAAAATGAAACTAGTTCATCAAGCAACCAGGTAATCACTACTGACCTCTCTCAGCTTTCTAAAAATGAATGCAATGAAGCTATAAATGATATGTCCAATGAATTATATCATTTACGTGTTTCCCTTAAATCACTGGCTAAAGAGAACATGAGAATTAAAGAGAATAATCTGTTTTTAAGTGATAGGAATGATGTGTTAGAGGGTAAGGTAATTGAGCTTGAAAAGATTAAAATCAAATGCTTATCTGTTGAGAGTGAACTAGAAGAGTCTGTTAAGAAAGTAGAAATTCTTTTTAAACAACTAGAACGTGAGCAAGAGGTAATCAAGGTCTGGAAAACATCTAGGGATGTTAGTGCTCAAATTGTCAAAGTTCAAGGAATTGAATCACTCTGTGAGAATGCCTGGAAGAAAAACAAAAAGGAAATGGAATTAATTGATGGACTGTCAACGGATGTGGAATCAACGGATGATGAGAGTTATCCATTGAAGGAAGAAAAGGAGCATCCGTTGAAGGCTGATCAGTTGAAACAAGAAAATGACTCTAAAAAGGATAATTTGAAAAATCTCAGTAAGAAGTTTGGTTCAACTTCCAAGAACTTTATCAAAGGAGAAGCTAGCACATCCAAAGATGCCAGTAAGGTAAATATAGGACACATAACTTTAGATCAGTTGAAAAATAGACTTAAGTTGGTTGAGGATAAAAAGGAAACTAAAAGAAAATCTAATAAAAATGGGAAGGTAGGGATTAACAAACACAACAACTACACACCTGATAAGTATGCTCCTAGAAAAAGTTGTGTGCATTGTAGTAGTGTTAATAATCTATCTGCTAACTGCAAATCTGTTAAGAATGCTCCCATGCCTTTAACTCCTTCCATGTCCAACATGTCTATGTCACCACTGCATGTTATGCCTGTTATGTCTCAACAGAATCCACATGCACATTTTGCAAACATGCCATATGTTAATAATCCTTATTTTGCTGCATTTAGTATACCTCAAATGCCATACAACATGCCTATGTGGAATAATATGTTTGCACAATCTATGCCTTATCAAATTCAACCAAATGTGCTAAATGATTCGGTAACTAACCCTACACTTCAACCAACTACATCTGAGACCAAGGTTGACTCAAAGTTACCTAAGTCAAAAGGTGCAGGGAGTGTGAAGTCTAGGAAAAAGACTAACAAGGCTGGACCCAAGGAAACTTGGGTACCAAAATTAACTTGATTTGATTTTGTTGTGTGCAGGGAAAAAGAAGGAATTTATGGTACTTGGACAGTGGTTGTTCAAGGCACATGACAGGAGATTTCACCCTGCTCACAGAGTTCAAGGAGAGAGCTGGCCCTAGCATAACCTTTGGAGATGACAGCAAAGGGTTCACTATGGGATATGGCTTGATTTCAAAGGAAAATGTCATCATTGATGAATTTGCATTAGTTGATGGTCTCAAACACAATCTATTGAGCATCAGTCAACTATGTGATAGAGGGAATACTGTTTCCTTCAATTCTGAAGCATGTGTTGTTACCAGTAAGAAGGACAACAAAGTGGTTCTAACTGGAGTTAGAAAAGGGAATGTGTACTTGGCTGACTTCAACTCTACAGATGCAGAATCAATTACTTGTCTTTTCAGCAAAGCAAGTCAAGATGAAAGTTGGCTATGGCACAAGAAGCTGTCTCATTTGAATTTCAAGACAATGAATGATCTAGTCAAAAAGGACTTAGTTAGAGGAATGCCTCTAGTGGAATTCTCAAGGGATGGACTGTGTGATGCTTGTCAGAAAGGAAAGCAAAAGAAAGCATCATTCAGTAAGAAGCTTGAATAAGCAATTGATGAACCATTACATCTGCTACACATGGATCTTTTTGGACCAGTCAATGTATTGTCAATTTCAAGGAAAAGATATTGCCTAGTGATTGTAGATGATTTCTCAAAGTATTCATGGACCTATTTTCTTGGATCAAAGGATGAAGCTAGTGAAATCATTATCAATCATATCAAGCAAGTCAACAACCATCCAGATTTCAAAGTAAGAAATATCAGGAGTGACAATGGAACTGAGTTCAGGAATTCTACCATGAGGTTGTTCTGTGAAGAAAATGGGATCATGCATGAGTTCTCAGCTCCAAGGACTCCATAACAAAATGGTGTGGTGGAAAGAAAGAACAGATCACTAATTGAAGCTACAACAACAATGCTTGAAGAGTCAAAACTCCCAACATATTTTTGGTCTGAGGCTGTTAACTGTGCATGTTACACTCAGAATATTTCTCTAATCAATCAGGCAAAAGGCATGACTCCCTATCAATTGTTCAAGAGAAGAAAACCAACCTTAAACTTCCTTCATGTCTTTGGTTGCAAATGCTACATTCTAAGGAACCAACCTGATCACAAAGGCAAGTTTGATGCAAAGGCTGATGAAGGGATATTTATTGGTTATTCTGCTGGAAAATCATATAGGGTCTACAATCTAAGAACCAACATTGTTATGGAATCTGTACATGTTGTGTTTGATGATAAAAAGATTGATGGACTAACAGATGAGGGACATCATGAAGGACTCAAATTTGATAACATTAAGATATATTATGATGATAGTGAAGATGAGAATGATGGAGAAGACACTTCAAAAAGGATTCAAAATTTGCCTTTGGATAATGCACAAAATGCTGCATCAGTTGAAAGTCATAACTCAGCATCCGTTGACAGAAGTAATACAACATCCGTTGAAAGACAAAGTGCATCATCCATTGAAGTACATAATGGAGCATCCGTTGATCATAATTCATCAACGGATAATCAATTTACATCGTCAGTTGATAGAACTCCCAGTTCCTTGCAAAGGACTAATAACTCAGGGGGAATTTCAACTAATCAACACTCTATCTCACATCATGACAACACTGAGGCCACCTCATCTAGAGCTAATCTACCACCTCAAAGGAAATGGACCAAGAATCATCCCTTTGAACTAATCATTGGTGATGCAACATCTAAGGTGCAAACTAGAAGGGCTACTCAAGATGAATGTCTATACATTAGTTTTCTATCAAAAGAGGAACCTAAGAGAGTGGAAGAAGCTCTATTGGATCCAGATTGGATTTTAGCAATGCAAAAGGAGCTAAACCAATTTGAGAGGAACAAAGTATGGAAGCTGGTACCCAAGCCAAAGAACAAGAGTTCTATTGACACAAAATGGGTATTTAGAAACAAGATGGATGAAAATGGCATTGTAATAAGGAATAAAGCTAGATTGGTTGCCAAGGGCTACTCTCAACAAGAGGGAATAGATTTTGATGAGACATTTGCTCCTGTTGCAAGACTTGAAGCCATCAGAATTTTTCAAGCCTATGCAGCCCATGCCAATTTTAAAGTCTATCAAATGGATGTCAAGAGTGCATTTCTGAATGGAGAATTGGAGTAAGAAGTCTATATGAGCCAACCTCCAGGGTTTGAAGATCTAAATTTTCCAGACCATGTGTATTATCTGTTGAAAGCACTCTATGGACTAAAGCAAGCACCTAGAGCCTGGAATGAGACTTTGTCAAAATTTCTCCTAGATAATTACTTCACAAGAGGTATTGTTGACAAAACTCTTTTCTTTAGAAATGTTAATGGCTCTACAATACTTGTTCAAATTTATGTTGATAATATTATATTTGGTTCTACAAATGATAAACTTTGTAAAAAGTTTGCTAAGTTAATGCAAAGTAAATATAAAATGAGCATGATGGGAGAGCTAACTTATTTTCTTGGTTTACAAGTTAAACAAGTTAGTGGTGGAATTTTCATTAGTCAAACTAAATATATTTATGATCTTTTAAAGAAGTTTGACTTAATGGAATGTTCATCTGCAAAAACTCCCGTGGTCACTGCCACTAAGCTTGAATTAAACAAGGCTGAAAAGTCTGTGAACATTACAAGCTATAGAGGCATGGCTGGTTCACTTCTATATTTAACTTCTAGTAGACCTCATATAATGTTTGCTACATGTCTTTGTGCTAGATTTCAAGCTGATCCTAGAGAATCTCACTTAGTTGCTATTAAAAGAATTTTCAGATATCTCAAAGGGACTCCAAATCTAGGAATTTTGTATCCTAGAGAGTCTGGTTTTGATCTAATTGGCTACTCAGATGCATATTATGCAGGTTGCAAAATAGACAGGAAAAGTACAACTGGCACCTGTCAATTTCTAGGGAATAAGCTTGTTTCATGGTTTAGTAAGAAGCAAAATTATGTTTCTACATCAACAGCTGAGGCTGAGTACATTGTTGCTGGTAGTTGTTGTGCACAGATACTATGGATGAGGAATCAACTATTTGACTATGGGCTAAATGTTGACAAAATTCCAATATTCTGTGACAACACAAGTGCCATTTCCATTACTGAAAATCCAGTGCAGCATTCAAGAACCAAGCACATTGACATCAAGTACCACTTCATAAGGGAACATGTGATGAATGGTACAGTGGAATTTCATTTTGTTCCAAGTGAAAAACAAACTGCAGACCTATTTACCAAGCCACTTGATGAATCAACATTCACAAGATGGGTAAGTGAGCTAGGTATGCTTAATTATTCCTAAATTCTTGTCCTAATTGTAATTTGTTTTGTAGCCTGAAATGAATTTGTTGCAAGAACAAAGTTGGCTTTAAGTATAGTTTATTCTATCAATGGATATTCCCTATCCGTTGAAAGTCAAAATTGTTATATCAACAGATGTCCATTATCCGTTGAAAGACAAATACATTTCTGGTAATTTTATCCTTCAACGGATAAAACTGTGTTAATCTTCAATGGATAATTGTTTACCTCATCCGTTGAAGTGTCACATCAGTTGTTTTGAGTGAGTCCCAGCCGTTGATTCTATTTTCTTAACCGTTGATACATATATATATACAGTTGTATGTATTTGTATTAAAGACGGTTTTTAGAATACATACAGTTTTTCTTTTATTCTCAAACGACTGTAATTCACTTAAAAATATTGTTTAATCATTCTTTTTATGTTTTAATTTGAGAAAGTATAAAAGCCCCTTTGAATTCTTAATTTCACATTACGCTTTCTTGCAATCTTCAAAAGCTTTTACTCTCTTTCTCTCCCAAAACTCTCAACTTTTCTCTGCAACTTCTACCCACAACAATGGCACCAGTAGTAAAGATAATGTCCCAATCTGGGTTTGTCTATGAGAGAAACAATTTCGTAGCTTTGGTGGAAAAGAATGAAGCCCACTCAGATTATCACAAGATGATGGCCTTCATCAAAAACTGCAAATTGAGCTATGCAATATTGGAAGCCCCAATGATTTACTTTGAGGTAGCTGAGGAGATTTGGGCAACTGCTGAGTTCAACCCCACTGATATGACCATCTCCTTCTCTCTCAAAGGTAAGGATTACTGTATTAACTGTGATGATATACAGTCCTATTTTAAATTACCTGAAAACAATGCCATGACACCACACACTGATAATGATGTATCTAGCATGTTAGATTCCATAGGCTATTCCCTTGATTCCACTAGTTTAGGCAGTATTAAGAGAAAAGGCCTTAGGAAAGAATGGAGTTTTCTCAGTGATGCCTTTATCAAGGTTTTCTCTGGGAAAATTAGTAATTTTGATGCAATAACTTCATCTCTTGTTAATATGCTCTATATGCTAGTTTCTGATAGGTACTATAATTTTAGCAACTATGTTATGCTAGAATTAGGTACTAGGTTAGGTAACAAGGCTAATAGAACTCATAACATCTATTATGCTAGATTCTTTATGTTATTGGCTAACCATGTTGCTGAGGTTTGGTCATAAATAATGAGAGTAATAAACTCAAATGCTGGGCACAAGAGAAGAGGGTCCTTGCAGACCTTTTAAGAATTAACCTCAACAGTCAGGTGCCATTGGTATACTTACCAATCATGGATGCACCTCAGGTAAGTGAGGTAAATACTTCTTCAACTCCTACTACTTCCAACCCCATCATTTCTTTCCCTTCAAGTGTGGCCATGCAATTTGTGTTAATGCCCCAACAGATTCCTACCAAGGCCACCAAACCTAAAGTTTCAAAATCCAAGTCAAAGAAAGCCACCTCTGTTATCTCTCAAAAGATAACAGTTGTAACAACTACCATAAACCCTGAGGGGAGTGAACAGGGTGTTAGTGGTGAGGGGAGGGGTTAACATCAAGAAAACCCCCAGAATAAGGTAGGAGAGGTGAGTGGTACCCAAGCTAGCCAAGCCACAGTTTCTCAAAAGATTGTGGTGGTTGAAAAGGATTCAAACTCAGCCCTAGTTGCATCCTCCCAAAAAGGTGCAGCTATTGAAAATAGTCCCCAACCAGGGATACAGAACAAAACAGGGAGGTACACTGAAGCCACACACTCACCTGTAAAAGCCTTCACAAGAAGAAAGAAGGTCAAAACCATAGTTTTAACACAGGGTGCACACACTGCACAGATACAACCACCTGTATCTATGGCTTCACAAATTCAGCTTGATGTGACTCCAACAAATGTGGAGTCACAGCCCCATTCTCTCAAAATTGACACACACCAACCATCAAATTCTCCATCACCATCTCTGGATGTGGACATGATTTTCACATCAATTCCTGATTCTCCTTCTTTACAACTCAGGGAGGAGCCCCACTCAAATACTGGTGATCATCATCTTTTAGATGATTTATTGGATCATCAGCCAATTCTTTCAGACTTAGTTGAAGAATCTGTGTCACCTAAATTAAAATCAATCCACACAGATTCAACAATTATGTCACTTTCAATTTCTACTTATTTTCCTTCTTCAACGAATATCCCTCATCCTTTGACAAGTGGTTGTTCTTTAACGGATAAGCTTAATAGCAATTATCCGTTGATACCATCAGTTTCAACTTTATCGGATATTCCTTACCCGTTGATGGTCTCTACACAAACAACTGAATTAACTCCAAGTATAGAAGACATGGTTACTGTACAATCACTTCTAGGGTTGAGGGAAGGGAGTGAAAACTTGAGTGAGAGGCTGGGTTGCTCCCAGGCAAAAGGAGAGCTTGAGAGTCTAAATATGAATGCTATTTCTTCCAGCATGGAAAAATAAAGTGAGAGGAGTACCAACTTAGTAGGTGAAGGTGAGAGTGTGAGGAGTGTGAGCCAGGGGGAGCCCCTGATGCAAGAAATGAGAGAAATTGAGAGAAAAGCAGGTACAGGAGATATAAGGGTGGATCTAGCCATTGCTAGTGAGTCAATGATTGTGGATGATGCTGAAAAGGAAAGACAATTTCAGCAACATTATAAAGCTGTAATTGATAACATTTCCTTGGATGCTGACACTTTTACTCATCCTGTGTCAGCCTATCAACTGTTGGCTACTCAGGGCAATGAGGAGGCAGAAAAGACTTCAAATCTAGTACATACTTTAGAATCTCTACAAAGGGATAAAACTGCTGTCAATATGATGCCTTCTACAGCTGGTGAGCCATCTGAAGAACTTTGATGATGACTCTGATTCTTTTGATGGAAGCATGAAGTTAAGGGAAGATGAAGGCCCAAGTTCTATTCCAGAGTTACCTGAATGGGCATTGACAAAGGAGTATACACCAGGGCATTTCAATGTGTCCTTAGTTAAACAAGTCATGGCTATCCAAAAGGCAATTCAGGCAACTTCAAATGCTAGTACCAAGGCCATTCTTCAAGCCCACTTAGATTCTTTACATCTCATGAAGCTACAACAATTAAGACAGAATCTAAGTATGGATGAACTCAAGAAGGATATAGCTGACTTGAAGTCCTACAATACTGAGAAGCTGGATTCAATCATGCCCTTTGGTACCATGCAGGAATTGTTACTGAGACTGAGAAGAGAATCAGATGCTGAAAAGAAGATGGCCAAATTGGAGGAAAGAGTTCAAGTTATTGAAAACTCTATGGTCACCATTCTTCACAATCAACAGTCTCAGACTAGTCTTCTAGTGCAACTGGCTAAAGCACAGGGCTTGACCCCTATCCTTGATGATAACAAAAAGGGGGAGAATAAAGGGGAAGGGGAAGGGGAGCCATCTACACACATTCAAATATCCAAAGTGCTAGTTCCTGTTATCACTACTTCTCCAACACTTCAAATCAAAGGAAAGCTTGATGGAATTGATCTAATCCAGCTAGCAGTAGCTGAGATGAATGTGAAAGAGCAAAGGAGAAGGATTAATGAAATGATGCAACAAGTGTTTGGCTCTACAACTACAAAATCCTTATCTGTGAAATATAGCACAAAAGTTGAGCCAATCATTATGGAGCACAAGCCAGTAAGGAGGAATAAGGTTGGAGAAACTTCTTTAAGGAACCTGAAGCCCATGGTACTCAAGCCAACCACTAGATTCAACAAGGACTCTACAAAGAACCCTCTAAACTTTGCTCAACTAAAAGAAGTGGATTTTCCTCTTCCAAAGCCTGATGAAGACAAAGTTTTTGGTGGTAACATCATAAAGCATAAAGAGACCAAGGATGTAGTGGAAAGAATGAATATGGCTATCATCTATAGAGAGGGAAAGAGTATCTGTGTGATGCAAGGACATCCCAAATTCTCAATAGACAAGAGGGAAGAGACCATGAGGCTAAAGGAAGAAGCTAAAAAACTGAAGGCTGAAGGCTGACAAAAGAGCACAAGCAAAGCTTGAAAAATAGCTAAAGTCAAGTCAAATAGAAGAAAAGAAGAAGATTGAAGACAAGAGTGAAGGAGACAAGACTGAAAGCATAAATGTGGATATGGGGAATATGGTTGGTGAGAGTGTGGAGGAAAGAAGTGAGGAAAGAAAGGAATGGCAGAAAGGGAACAAAAAGAAGGCCAAGGTAAAAAGGAAGAATGGAGATGACACTGAGGAAACCCAATCAAAATCTAAACCACTACCTTCTATTCATGAACCTGTTGTGGCTGATCCTAGTATAAATATCCATGGTGAAACAATCATCCCTAAAGAGGAACCTATTGATTGGGACACCATCAAATTGCCTACCTTCTTAACTATTTCTCCACCACCAAAGAAACTGAAAAGAAAACCCAAATCAACACCTCCTCTAACCTCAAGTAAATTCACTCAGAAACATAATCCTAAGCCTAAGCCACAAGCCTCAAAGGATGATTATGTTCACATTTATGACATAAAAGAATATACAGATATTGAACTCTACCTGGATGAGCTGAAGGAAGTAAGGGGAATAAATGCCTATGGATAGCTACCAGAAAGGTTAGTGTTCAAGTATTAAGGAAGTGTGGAAAGGACTTGTCCTCTTCAAAGAATTCTAAGTGACGGCTATTATACCTTGATTAGAGTCTACTCAGCTATCAAAAGGGATACTGGCTTTACCAAGACTGCCAAAACTGAGATTCTCAACAAGATTGCCAGCATAAGGAAGAATTGGTGGGAGTCAAATTCCTTGCCTAGAACATTACTCATCCCTGAGCATGGAATTATAATTCATAAATCACCTTATTGGTTGATGGAGTTCAGAGACAATAAAAGAGTCAGAAGATTTTTCAGACTTGAAGACCAGCTTAAAATTTCCAGTATTGAAACTCTCAAAGACATGCAATCTAAGTTGGATATCAGTGAAGAAGATGAAGCTGAATTCTACAGACAACTCCAACTCCAAGTAGAGGAAAATGACAGGAGGCTAGGGAAGAAAATAAGGGAACAAAGGAAAAGAAAATAATTTGCTCAGACTAAAGGAGCACCCTTGGAAACACTGTAAATCTTTAATTCTATCTCAGTACATACACTTTTGCAGCACTTTTGAATTTCTACTTGGTTTCAACTCATATATTTGTTAAGTGTTTTGTTATCATCAAGTTAACCCTGAATTTATGCCTACAATTCTAGTAGACATAAATAGGGGGAGATTGTTAGGAATATATGTATTAGTTTGATAATAAGTTAAACAAAACACTTAAGTAGAAATCTAGTGTTTGTAGCCTCAATGGATAAGACCACTTTGGCTATCCGTTGATGGAGTAGCTTTACTTAGAAATAAGTTTAGTATTGTAGCACATTTCAGTCTCTGTATTTAATTCTTAGAAGTTGTAGGAAATTATAAGTCATGTTGACTACTAGTGGATATGCAAATAGGAGGGCTAATTGTAAATATTTCATGCCTTGTAATTTTGTATAAATGAAGTAATATCAACTGATAGATTAAAGGCCTTCAACGGATAAGAAACAAAGCTTCAACGGATGTCTCTAAAGCTTCAACGGATAACATCCATCAACGGATGAGTGCATCAACGGATAAAGCTTCAACTGTTAAAACATCAACGGATGTCACTAAAGAATCAACGGATGAAAGCTTCAACGGATGCTCAGTTCCATAGCAGTTGATAGTGACAATTCATAAGCTGACAGAGGCACATGGGTTGACAGAGATAATTAGAATGTGGTAGCCTCTTGCAGGAATCAAGAAAAAGCAGCATTTCCATTCTGGTGCAAACAAGGAAGTATTCAAAGATTAACAAATTATCCTAGATTGCGTTGGATAGAGAAATGAAGAAGAAACATGTGAAGAACTATTTTATAATTGTATTTTATCTTTGTCTTCACTTGTAAACTTGGTGATATATAAACCAAGTTGCAGCTAGTAATTAGATGTGAATTTTCCAGAGCTGTTTAGAAAAACATAGAGAGAAAATCATCTAGTTTGCACTAGGAAGCAGCTGTGAACAATTCTTTGTATCACAGATTTTCTGAAATACACATCTCTGGTGGAACAACAAATCCACCAGAAAAGTTTTTAAAGCCTTTGTGTTCTTTACATTTGTGTCTTGAATATATATCTGTCTACACCTGCTCAAAGCAATTCACACACATCTGTTCATCATACACTTAGCTTTTGAAACTGCTCAAAACTTGAAAAAGTTTTGAGATTTACATTTAACCCCCCTTCTGTAAATCTCATTGTTAGTTCCTTGGGAATAAGAAATGACCAACCCTTCACTAATTTCTTGCCGATTCTAAAACTTCCAACTCTACATCTTCCTCATCTTACGTGTGTGTTTCTTTCTTTACAAAATCTAATGGGTATTGAGATCAACTATCCCAAGTTCCTTGTCCGATTCAATGGTATTTTCTTCCATGTGACAAAGATACTACATACAATTTGGAGGACCTTCAGCAGACCTCTGTCCCGGAAACTCCATCGGCTATTTCTCAACTACGAGATCTATTTGGAGATGCAAATGGAAAAGTTGTGAGACAAAGAATGAATCATCAAGCTGGCCATCCTATTTGTGGAAAGTAGGAAGAAGACGGAGCCAAAAAAGGAAGATTCATGGATTAGGACTTCGTTAATTCTCGATTAGTCTTAATTCTTATGTACTGATAAATCTCAATATCAAAATAAATCTTCGTCTTCCTTTTTGTGTACATGTCAAAACTCACTAGTTTATGCTTAATATCATTTTTGTTATCCAAGTTATCTGTTTAAGAATAATATTAGTCGTAACTAATTCTGTTTATTCTTTTAATTAAGATAATTTATCTTTTATGATATGCATGCTATGATTATGATAGATTGTTCTATTCTTAGTTCATAATATTTAGAAATGATGACTAAACTAGTCAAGTATGCTCGATCTAAGACTACTTGATAAATCTTTTTTGATATTAATTCTTGATGTTCAGACAGATTGAAATGTCAAAATATAGAACCTTTGATATCAATGTCTTGCATATTGTCACAATCATATAGCTACTTCAATGAGTTTAAGAAACAGAACTATTGTGTCAGTTCAATCTTCATTATGAAGATCAAAATGAACAAACACACAATCACTTAAGATTCCAGAAGTGAATAATTTGACCTTAAATAAGTAACTTTAAGGCAACCCACAAGTTATTAACCATCTTTTATCTTGAACTCTCTAAACATAAGTGTTAAGATTATAAAGAAACTAATTAGAATACAAAACCTGTGAGTTGAGTGATACAGTAAGCCTCTTTGAGCCAAAACCAACTGGTAACAATTCCTGAGTGCACTCACTAGTTGTCTCCCTCAAAGACACTAGTGATTCAATTGAACATCTATAGTTGTCTCATGGAATTCTTCACAAACCAATGAAGTTATATGTGAAGTATTAACTTGCACAAATGAGAGCATATCACTTGAAACATCTTTTTTTTAAAAGAAGTTGCCAAAACTCAGTTCTGACTATATTCCTCTCTAAATACCAAAATTTCTTTGTAATTCAGAAGCTCAACTTGCTTGAGATGTCTGTTTTAAAATTAGCAATAATCTGTTTCATTGTTAAGCCAAGTATTCATGAAGCACAATGCTTGCATTGTGATTTCCAACTCAGAATCCTCACTTAGATTTGGCTAGAGACTACATGCTGAGATAGATCTTGATGATGTTAATTCAGAACCAAGAGTTTCATCACACTTTAGTGAAGACCCTGGAAATTCAGCACAATTTAGGTGCAAGTAGACCTGCAATGGCTACATGGTTTGAGAATGATATTTTTGAGGGGAAATCATTCAAATCCACTTCAATTCAAATGGAGGTTCAACTTATCTGGACAACATCCCTCACAACTATTGTCTATGATACACTTCACTTAAGTGTTGGGACAATAAGTAAAACTGTTGTCTAGTATAGCGGAGCTTCATGGAAGTGAAGAACACATCCACATAATCACAAGAATGTCTTAATTCATAATTATTCATTCTGTGAGTTCCATTGCTCATTTTAGATCATGAGACATCTCACTCACTAAGACAATGCCCTTCTTAAATTCAGATTGATATGATTCTTGTCTTTGCAGAGTCACAACCCAAGGAATTAAGTATAAAGCGTTAAAATTGAAGGAATTAATTCCAATAATTATAAAAGATGATTAAGAAGGTTTTAAGAAACCCATAACAATAAAATCACGAATATGTTCCCTCAAACGATCAACGAGAATGAGAGTTAACCGAGCCGTAAAATAATTAAACGATCAAGGAACAAGCTTATGCAAGTGGCAAAGGAAATTAACCAGGTGTTCGCACTAAAACACACGCGAAATTACACGCAAGCGCACGTGATCACAAGTAGTATAAGATATAAGTCAAGTTCGTTCCCACAGGGATTGGTTTAGGTTAAGTTCATATTATGCACCTATGCAACAATGTATGATTATTGTTCACAGCTAAGATAAGTAACAAGTTTGAGTTGATTAACTACTTAAGAGATTATAATATCATATATTAACTAAGAGATTAAAAGTGATTTATTTATATGAGAATAAACATGGGATTCTACCTTCATTAAATACTTCATTCAAAGTTTATGTCTTTATCAATAGCATGCGATGGTGATGATAACTAATCAGATAACACGAAATTAGTATACGTTATCATTCGATATACGTATACCCTACTACTAAGCATCCACAATCAAGATAGAAGCCAAATAGACACCAATTATGCCTAGACCCCATATGTCTATAGAATTTGAAAATATAACGGTTGAAGAGCAAGTTATCTATTGTGATTACATAGGGTGTGTAAGATGGTTAAAATTACACTACGAATCATGCATGTCAATTCATTCATAAACCTATGCTAGCATGGAAAGTTCTAAACCTCTATATTCATTGTCGCTTCAATAGAGATTATCAAACAATCTTAGATGTTAGCTACGCATCAAATACGAATAAGCACAACCAAACTAGGAAATCATAAATCACCACACACTAAAGACTTAGAACAATTAACTATTGAAATCCGTAAATAAATCCGCTAGAACCCCATGACAACGATTAGTTCATGATCGAACACATCGTCACCATGGATTCCATTGAAAACATGGTAATAAATAAGTTCAGAATACTACGATAGAATATAAAAGTAATAGGGTTTAGAACAAAGAAAAAACAAGCATCCAAAAGTATCGCCTAAATCGAAGAATATAAAAGTATGAAAATAGATCTTCTTCTCATTAGCCGTCTTTTGTGCTCTAGGTCTTCGTAATGTTCTCCCTTGCTTCCTTGTTATTAAAAATGTCTTTTTATCTTTATATAGGCCCCAAGTGGATCTGGACTCTTCAAATCTTCAAATCAGAGTAAAATCAGGATTCTTGCTTTTTGAACTGGCGCGGCGTGCTGCATACGGGCGCAGGCGCGCTGCATACTAGCACGGGCGCGCTATTGCTCTGCTTCTCCTGGCACGGCCGCCCCACTTATAGCACGGCCGCGCCTGCCTTCTGACCAAACTTCTGATTTTTGTTGTTTTGCGCTCCTTTTTTCGTGCGATCTACCAAAACTCCATTCCTGACCTCTTATTAGCATAAAAACATTGTAAAAATCAATTCATCCTCCTGACTAGTGCCTGCAATGCAGTTACATAAAACACATCACAAACACCATATACTTGAGTCCCAAACATCCAATTTAAGCCGATATTAAGCGTTCCAAGTGGATATAAATTCCACTTATCACACCCCCAAACTTAAATCTATGCTTATCCTCAAGCATAAATAGACTCAAAACTAAAAACAAAACAAATGCATGATGCAACTTCGTGAAAATGCAACAATTCCCTCGGAATAACTATAACCAATCAATACGCAATGTTTCTAAGTATGCAATTATTCGAAACAGAGTTCAACTAAATCCCACAAATCAACTTACAAGCCGAAAACGTGCATGTGTGCGATGCTTAACAGATATACTCTCATCACTAGATCAATAATCATACCCTATTCTTTTACCAAGACAATCACAAGTTAATAAATAGAATAAGTGTTAAACACATAATGACTCATAACACTCCAATTTAACTAGAGCTATACAAGATCATGTTATTATAGTGAACACATAACACGGATGCTTATTTGACCGTGCAATGAATGAGGTCCCAAAAGACTTATACAATAATACCCATGTAGCGAGCGTTAGGTTAGCGGATCCCAGACTATACAGCCTTAGGTCACTAGGCACAAAGTCCCCTAGAACTTAATAACTCGAGTATTAAAGAGCTCACTCTTGGTCAATTATTCATAAGCACATAACAACACATATTTTTTTCTTTCTCTTTTTTTCTTTTTTTTGCAATGATTTCTGAATGAGTGTGTTTCGCTCCATCTCATTTAACCCTAGACTACTCACAAAAATATGAGTCGGCTACTAGCCAATTGATGCCTAGCCTTATTCACAATAAGCAATGATATCCAATTTTTTCCCTAGTTTAAAAATAAGTGTTACTTCATCATTACGGGAATATCACAAATTCTAAATATAACCAAGTGATTAAATCTGAACAAGCAAACAAGTATGATCATGATCTAGTTCGAAAGCAACCTATAAGACTTGTGAATAAATTTTGCTTCTGGGCATGCAATTCAATTCATTAGGACTTAAACATCCCTCTAATCGACATCACTACACTAAAACTAACAAAAACAAATCAATCAGAAATAGCGCAACCTAAGGGATCATGTTATATGCATACGAATGTAACTAAATGGACTCACATACAAACACAGACAAATATGCAAACAAAAATGCAAACAACTATATGAAAAATCATGCAAAAATATGAATGAACTACTACTAAACATGCAATATGAATATATATGGACACAACACACAGTACTAATCCTTACATTATCACCCCCAAACTTAAAATTTTCAATGTCCCCATTGAAGGCAATAATAAGGATACAAGGCATACCTAGTCATCAGAAAGATCACCCTCCTCGGGTGGAGTATCAGACGGCGGGTACACAGAATCAGCTCCAAAAACAGGCCAATCGACCTCGACACCAGTGGCCCGGAAAGATGTGCCCAAAGCCTGAGTCAAAACTACTGCAAAATGACTGTGAATGTCGTGCATCGTATCCATGCGCCTAGTCAATCTCCTGTACTGTGCATCTCCAAGCCCAGAACTCTCCCATGTTTGCTGAGTACGAGAAGATCGAGTGGCTCTATGGGAAGCTCTAGGGGCTGTCTGACGTGCCTCAGAAAACCCCCCAGAATAAGTCTAATTAGCTGGCTGGCCACTTGGAAAATGATCATATGTGTAGCACAAGCCCTTTTCATCGGCATTACCGCCATACCACTCCTTAGCTACTGAATTATTGAGCTATTGATGGGAGCACTCGGCATCTGCGGCTGCTCATTCTCAGGCCACATAACACCAGCCACGGTGCATAACCTCGTAATAATGGAGGCATGAGGAATCACCCCCGTGGTCCTTCCTTACATGAAACGCAAAATGTTCTGATGAATCACAAAACCGAGATCCAAACACTCTTCATTCAGAATCCCCCAAATCAAAATAGCACGATCCACAGTAATCTCGTGCGAGTGCGAAGATGGCATGATATTTGCACACACAAACTGGTTCCATGCCCTAGCATACTTGTTCATACTCGAAGAAGGAAAAATAAGCTTCTCATTCATGCTCACGTTATACTTCCACTCTGTCCCAGGAACACACAACTCAGCCACCATATAATCCAGATCAAAATCCTCCCTCATCTTTTGCACCCAATCCTCAGCAGTAGGCTTCCTCGCGGGTTGATTTATAACCCTATGAACAGCCTCAGGAGTATAATCAACCGTCAACCCACGAACCACAAAAAACTCATTCTTATCCACCTTAGCATTCGTATAAAATTCCCAAACAGTGCTCAACGGGACTACAATGGGTGTCTCACAAAAAGTCTGTCATCCAAACTCAACAGTCATCTCCAAAAGCTTCACATCCTTCGTCGTGGGAAAGAAACCCCTCTCCTTCGCAATTGAATTAGACATCATCCTATTAAACTCTGCTTGTGCCTCTGGAGAAGAAAATTTGTTTACTGCGCCACCCATGTTAGATTCCTCGGTAGCCGAGGGATGAGTGCTACTACTCCCAGCGGTTCTTGCTCTATTAGGTGCCATAACAATAGTAGAATAAAGATTTGGGTGAGAGTAGTGTATAGGGGAAGCTAGGGTTTTGAGAATATAGAAGATGTATGTATAATAAGAGAAGATGTATATATATGATAGGTAAAGGGATGTGTAGGGTTTAGAAGTGTTTAGGATATAGAATCAGGGTAGAAATAGGTTAAGAATTCGGGTGGGAGTGTTTTTGTTTTGATTTTTTCTGATTTTTCTCTTCTTTTTTCTTTTCCAGGGGGTTAGCGCGGCATCCCCGCTTCCAGCATGGCCGCGCCATGTTTCTGGAGAACTTGCGCGGCCGTCTCACTTGTGGCGCGGGCGCGCCGTGCTTGTGGAAAATTTCAGAATTTTTTTTTTGAATTTTTTTTGTTGCTTACTTTTTTCCTTCCTGTCGATGCTACTATACAATAAACATGGGTTTCCTCCCACGAAGCGCTTGGTTTACGTCACTAGCTTGACGTGAATCGTTGAATCAAGTTGTCGAAAGTACGGCGCTCACCACTTCACGGTTCGCCGTATCACCATAGTAATGTTTCAATCTCTGACCATTTACCTTGAATGCTTGGTCTGGATGCTTATAAAAAATCTCCACAGCTTCGTGTGGAAACACAGCTTTGACAATGAACGGACCTGACCACCTCGACTTAAGCTTCCCTGGAAAAAGTTGGAGATGAGCATTGAACAAAAGAACTTGCTGACCAGGCATAAATGACTTGTGCACTAGCCTCCTATCATGCCATCTCTTGACCTTCTCCTTGTATACCTTATTATTCTCATAAGCTTGAATTCGGAATTCCTCGAGTTCAATAAGTTGAAGCATTCTTTTCTCTCCAGCAGCTGCCATATCCAGATTCAGCTTTTTCAAAGCCTAATACGCTTTATACTCTAACTCTGCAGGCAAATGACACGCCTTCCTTTACACCAACTGGAACGGTGACATTCCTAGAGGAGTCTTGTATGCTGTTCTAGAGGCCCATACAGCTTCATCTAGCTTCAACAACCAATCCTTCCTTGACAGACTCACAACCTTCTCCAATATTTGTTTGATCTCTCGGTTCGACACTTCAGCTTGTCCATTAGTTTGAGGATGGTAATCTGTGGCAACATGATGATTCACATGATATCTTTCCATTAATGCAGTGAACTTGCGATTGCAGAAATGTGATCCCTCGTCACTGATTATAACCCTTAGAGTACCGAAACTTGTGAATATCTGCTTATGAAGAAAATTTATCACTACCTTCGGTCCTTCGCATCATTGGTTGGCAAGGCTTTAACCTCAACCTATTTTGACAAATAATCCACCGCCAAAAGAATATATTAATTATTGCATGACGAAACAAATGTCCCCATGAAGTCGATTCCCCAAACATCAAAAATCTCAACTTCAAGAAAAACATTGAGAGGCATCTCGTCTCTCTTGGACATATTTCCAACTCTTTGGAAGTGATCACATCTTGAAACGAACTGATAAGCATCCTTAAACAAAGTAGGCCAGAAAAATCCTGCTTGAAGAATACGGGCAGCTGTCTTTTCTCCACCATAATGGCCACCATACACAGTAAAATGACAATCTCGCAGAATATCCCCCGTCTCACTATACGGAATGCATCTTCTGATAATCTGATCTGCTCCCTGTCTGAACAAGAATGGCTCATACCATAGATACCACTTCACCTCATGTAGAAACTTCTTTCTTTGAGCATAAGAGAATCTGGGGGAATAATATTACTCACAAGATAGTTCACAATGTCTGCAAACCATGGTTCTTCATCTTGCATACCAAAAAGTTGCTCATCAGGAAAAGATTCACTGATTAACGTCTTATCTTGGGAAGCATTGCCTTGATCTTCCAGTCATGAAAGATGATCCGCTACTTGGTTTTTTGTACCTATTCTATCTTTGATTTCTAGCTCGAATTCCTGAAGTAATAGAATCCATCAAATCAAACGAGGTTTTTGAATCTTTCTTCGAGACCAGATATCGAATAGCAGCATGATTAGTGAAAACTGTCACTTTTATCCCAAGTAAGTAAGATCGAAATTTCTTGAAACCATAGACAATCGCCAACAGCTCCTTCTCTGTAGTATTGTAATTTAGCTAAGCACCATTAAGGGTTTTACTAGCATAGTAAACCATATGGAATATGTTATGCTTTCTCTGGACAAGGACTGTTCCAACTGCATAGTCACTAGCATCACACATCATCTCGAATGGCTCATTCAAATCAGGTGCATTAATAACATGTGCTGTAGTCAAACTCTTCTTCAAGATCTCAAAAGCTGCTATACATTGTTCATCAAATTTGAAAGGAACATCCTTCTCTAACAGATTGCACAAGGGTTTAGAGATTTTGGAGAAGTCTTTGATGAATCGCCGATAGAAACCCGCATGACCAAGAAAACTGCGGATCCCCTTAACTGAGATTGGTGGAGGGAGATTTTTAATAACCCCCACCTTGGCCTTATGCACTTCAAGACCCTTGATAGATACCTTGTGCCCAAGAATGATACCATGCTGCACCATGAAGTGACATTTTTCCCAGTTGAGCACTAGATTGGTCTCAACACTTCTTTTCAAGACCAATCCAAGATTATGCAAGCACTTGTCATACGAAGTCCCGAACACAGAGAAATCATTCATGAACACCTCCACATTTATGCAAATCATATCAGAGAATATGGCCATCGTGCATTTCTGAAAAGTAGCAGGCGCATGACAAAGTCTGAAAGAAACTCGACGAAAAGCAAAAGGGCCAAAAGGACAAGTAAAGGTGGTTCTCTCTTGATCTTTTGGGGCAATGCAAATTTGATTATAGCCCGAATACCCATCCATAAGATAATAATACTCATGACCATCCAACCTATCAGCATTTGATCAATGAATGGAAGAGGGAAGTGATCCTTCCTGGTGGCTTTATTCAGCTTCTGATAGTCCATGCATACTCTCCACTATGTGAATGTCCGAGTAGGATTGAGCTCATTCTTTTCATTAGCAACAATTGTAATGCCTCCTTCTTAGGCACACACTCCATCGGGCTCACCCATGAACTGTCAGAAATAGGATAGATGATCCCTGCATCCAGCCATTTAAGAATTTCCTTCTTCACAACCTCTTTCATGATATGATTGAGTCATCTCTGTTGTTCAACTTTTTATTTACTTCCTTCCTCAAGCAGAATTTTATGCATGCAATAAGAAGGGCTGATTCCCTTGATATCTGCTATAGTCCAGCCAATTGTTGATTTAAACTCTCTTAAAATTCTCAAGAGTTTGTCTTCGTCATTACCTGAAAGGTTAGATGTAATAATAACAGGCAAAGTAGATGCATCACCTAAAAACACATACCTCAAGTGATCAGGCAGTGGTTTGAGCTCAAGTGTGGGAGCTTCCTCAATAGATGGTTTGAGACACTCCTGAGAATTTTTAAGCTCTATTAGTCCAAGAGACTCGACTGGCAAATCCAATCTCCTTTTCCATAGAGAAGCATTCAAATACTGAAGTTGTTCTTCCCCTTCTTCATCTTCACTATTAGATTTCCTTGTTAAGGCTCTCTCTAAGCATCAGTCCTTAGCATTTGATCGAGCTCCGAAGTCACTATAGATTCGACCAACTCTACTTTAAAACATTCTTCTTCATCAGTAGGGAATTTCATTGCATTGAAGAAATTGAAAGTCAAATCCTGACCCAGAACTCTCATATTAAGCTCACCCTTTTTTACATCGATCAGAGTTCGGCCTGTAGATAAGAACGGTCTTCCCAAGATAATGAGAGTCTTCTTATCTTCCTCCAAGTACAGAATGAAAAAATCAGCAGGGAAGATGAGTTTATCCACCTTAACCAAGACATCATCCACTACACATCACGGATAAGTGATGGAACGGCCATCTAGTTGTAAAGACATGTTTATCGGTTTAGGATCAGGCAGACCAAGTTTCTTGAAAATAGAAAAGGGCATCAGATTGATGTTAGCTCCCAAGTCACACAAACAGTTGTCGAAAGATAAATTGCCAATGGTACTAGGTATCATGAAGCTTCCTGAATCTTTAAGTTTCGGAGGAAGTTTTTATTGCAGCACAGCACTGCACTCTTCTGTTAGAGCAATGGTTTCCAACTCCTCAAGTTTAAGCTTCCGAGATAGAATACCCTTCATGAACTTAGCATAGCTCGGCATCTGTTCTAGAGCTTCTGCAAAAGGTATGTTAATGTGCAACTTCTGGAAAACCTCCAAAAACATAGCAAATTGCTTGTCGAACTTCTGCTTCTGAAGCCTTTTAGGATATTAAGGAGGCGTAAAGACTTGTTTGTCCCCTGTATTCTTCTCCGGAGTAGTGTTTTCAACCGCTTTCTTCTTTGTTTCAGCTTCTCCATCCTTTTTCTCAGCAGAATCAGCCAAAATATCACTTTCTGAAGTTTGAGAGGGCGCGGGCGCGCTGCTTATGGGCGCGGGCGTGCCTGCATTCCGGAAAAAAAATTCAGATTCTTCATCTTGATGATTTTGGGGGCTTGCGACCCTTCCAGACCTCAGGTTTATTGCCTTAAGCTACTTCTTGACTTCTCTCTTGCCTGGATTTGCCTCTGTGTCACTCGGAAGGGTTCCTTCAGGTCGGTTCAATAAGGCGTTAGCAATCTGCACAATTTAATTCTCCAACGTTTTGATAGAAATCGCTTGGCTTTTGCACATAAGCCTTAACTCCTCCAATTCAGATTTTTCATTAGCAAATGGACCCGCACCTCCATGAAATTGTTGTTGCATCCCATAAGGCTGAAATTGTTGCCTCAATGTAAACTGTTACTGAAAACCAGGAGGATTGAAAGGCTTGTTTCCAAACTTCTGGTAAGGTTGTTGCATACCACCCCGATTATTGCTCCAGCTGAAGTTAGGATGATTGCAGTTGTTAGGATGATATGTAGTAGGAACAGGTTGTTGTGACCTCTAAAAGTTGTTCACAAACTAAGCTGATTCACTAGATATAGCACATTGCTCCGTCGCATGCGATCCTGCACAAAGCTCACAAACACTCATTATCGGTTGAACACCATAGTTGGTCAGAGAATTGACCTTCGTAGTCAGTGCCTTTAATTGAGTAGCGATAGCTGTAGCTGTATCCACCTCCAGAATTCCATCTACCTTTCCTTGTGGTAGCCTCTGAGTTGGATTCTGATATTCATTTACAACCATCATCTCAATTAGATTATAAGCTTCCTGATAGCTCTTAGCCCATAAAACTCCTCCTGATGCTGCATCGAGCATGGGTCTTGATTGTGCTCCTAAACTATTATAAAAGCAATTGATCACCATCCAACCAGGAATCCCATGATGAGAACACTTCCTAAGCATCTCTTTATAGCGCTCCCAAGCTTCACACAAAGATTCACCTGATCGCTGCGTAAATTGAGTAAGAGCATTCCTGATTGCAGCTGTCTTTGCCATAGGGAAGAATTTAGTAAAGAATTTCTGAACAACATCCTCCCAAGTAGCAATAGAATTAGATGGAGAGAGTGTAACCAACTCTTAGCTTCATCCCTTAAAGAGAATGGGAAAAGTGTCAAATTCACAGCATCTTCAGAAATATTATTGAACTTGAAGGTGTCGCAGATCTCGATGAAATCCCTAATATGCATATTAGGATCTTCCATTGGAAAACCCCCAAACTGGACTAAATTTTGTACCATCTGAATTGTGTCAGGCTTGATTTCAAAGGTATTAGATGCGATCGCTGGTCTGACAATGCTAGATTGAATGTCATTGATCTTAGGTTGTGAAAAATCCATCAACGCTTTTGTTAGTGTTGCTGGTTCTCCCATTGTAATGATCGCTTCTTCTTCAACTTTCTCAACTTTTTCAAAAACTTCTTCTTCCACTTCTTCAATTTCGTCCAGTGTTTCCTTACGAGATTGAGAACGTGTTCGCATACACGCTCTCTACAGTACCCTATAAGTAAAATAATCTGAGTCAGTGAACTTTAATGACCACTTGTAAGAACCCAAATTTTTGACATCGGTAAAGACCTTTATGAATAGTAACCTTGCATTTTAAAAAAAAACTTTTGTGACCACATCATATACGAGTTTTTAATTTAAGATTCCGAGTTAATATTGTGATTATACATACCAAATGAGTGCATGTAAACGCTATTAGTTTTCGAAGAAAACGAACTTTGAAAGACGATCGTATCTATGAACCATCAAGGATTATGAGAATCATAATATAATTACAAACTTAAAATCCTACAAATTCAAGTCCAAGAATGATACTTCAAAATATAAAAGAACGTATAAAGAAAAGGATTTACACCGCGAATCGTTTACGAGAAATTATTATGAAAACAAATAAGCGACTGAGCAAACGCGTAAACGAATAAATAAACGTATCAAACCAAGCTAATTAGACTAACTACTATGGTAAGAAACTAACCATGGTTAAATTATCAAATAGTAACCTAAACTAGGAAGCATGATGACCTAAAGGCTAGAATAGTAAACCTAGAATCTAAACTAGATAGGTTAGCTTGTAAACCTAGTAAGCTAGCTAAGATATGCAAAGATTTGCTAGTACTAGGTTATATACTAGAATATATACAAATCATATCTTCAAAAATATTCCAAGAGAAGCATTCAAGAAGCAACAAACTCTCTCTCTCTCCAAAAACCCAATGCTGATTTCCAAGAACACCATGGGAAGAAAAATTCATATCTCATGTTCTACTCACTCAAAAATCACCAAATTTAAACCGAAGCTTCCTCATTTCATGTACAAGGTAATTTCAAAATTTCATAGACATTGGATTAGTATAGAATATTCAAATCTTTGCTCAAAATTGGTGGTGAATAGTAACTCCAAAAATCTCTTTTTGCTTTCTTGATTTTCATGGCATGATTTAGGATCCTTAAGCATAATCAATCCCTCTAAGGTTCAAAAATAAATAAGAGGACCTCCCAAGATACCAAGAAAGGTATAAACCTTCATACAAACTTTGTTTAAGTTTTAAGTTTCAAGAAAAGTAAGGATCTTGGATATAAGTATGGTTTTGATGATTGATTTGATATTATCTTGATGTTTAATTAATTAGTTTTAAGGTTGATGATTGTTGCCTCAAGAAAATGATTTTCTTGAGAGGAGTTAGTGTTAAGATTATTAATTGATAATTGTTGATGGTGGTATAATGATTTAAGACATAAACGAAACTCGGATCGTAATCGTAACCTCGTTAAAATGAACAAAACTCAACTTAAGATTCTACAGAGGTTCCCGAATATATAAACTATAGTTGCTTAAAAAGAGAGACTTTATTATGATAGAAAATGTTATGAGGATCATTTAGGCGCTTGAATCTCTTGATTTTAATTTACGGATCAAAAGTTATGATCGGTTTAGTAAAAGTGATTTACGCGACAAAACTGCTATAAATTATGAACTTTGTAAATATAAATGATCGACTTAAAAATATTTAAAAATCATGAACTTTTTACAGAGAGTAATAAATAGAGTTTATTAACTTCCATAAAAATTGAAAGTAAAAATATTGATATTTCAATTTTATAAAAATATCGGAGCCGAGGTCGCGTGGAGTACGAACATAAAAAACAACCCTTTATTAGAAACTGCTACTTCGGGATTTTCACCCCTATTACCAGAAAACCATTTTCAAATGATGTGTTCTAAATTTTGTCTAAATCGCACACGCAAAAACTGTTAGTGTTTGTGCCCTAGAGACAACACTATGATGTTTTAGTTAAAGATATTTGGATTATTAATGTTTATGTTCTATCGATTATTCCTTTTATAATTTGTTAATTCTTAATTTACTGCGATATAAATGTTAGATTAATAAATGTCCTTGGAATATGATATGCAATTCTATATCTCTAAGTACGTGACTTAGAAATGAGATTATGTGAATAGTATCAATATTCCTAAAGGTCCCTAGTCGAGTATTATTATTAAGGGACAATAATAATGCATTAAGACTAGTGTGTTTGTTGACTGATGATCACATCTCATTGATCATAGGTATAGTGATACTAAAGTCAAAGACACAGGCAGATGTATATGTACATGGTGCTGGACAGACCTGATGTGAGATTCTACATGTCTGTTGTGTCATAAGTAATTCTCACAGTGATAATGATGTAATGGTCCTTAGACCTGAAGTCATTATATTTCTATACGAGAATTAATATACATTAATTCCATTAAAAGTTATCCTTGACCTAGTAGTGATAAAAGTGGACATTGGGTATATTATGAATCGTATTAGAAATATGAATGATCTAGAAGGGATTTAACCCTCCTATTTTAGGAGTGACATTATTGGTCTCTTGTGTGAGCTAGACTACGAAATGCGTGGTCACGCTCAAATGTTGATTTGAAATGATAGTCTACTCATTGATCAAGGAAACCTGGATTAAACATTGATGAGGATGACACATTAAATGCCTCTAGTTTAATCTATAATATGTGGTTAAAGGGATTATAGTACATTGTACATTATTCATGAAAGGTTTAATCGATCACCAATTCAATTATTATTACTTGGGTAACAATGATGTATTACTAGATGCCGCTCATGTTTATGATTTTAAATTAGATTTAAAATTCGTTGACAATGTAATAATAACCTATAGGGTCACACACAAAGAATGCTTGAAGGATTATTTAATTTAAATTGGATTTAAATTAAATTAAAGTAATTTGAATTATTTATAATATTAATTAAGTTTGACTTAATTTATTAGATAAATAATGATATTCAAATTTACTAATATTAATTATGAAATTTATTTGTTAAATAATTAAGTGAGACTTAATTATAATACAAATAGGAAATTTGAATTAATAATAACTCCTAATTAGTTAAGAGTTATAATTCATTTTTCTACTCTCTATATAATATCTCTTATGTGGCTGATTTTTTGGGGGTGCAAGACTTTTACTAAAACCCTAGCCACCAAGAGAGAAAATGGAGAGAGCAAGAAGAAACGATTTTGTGCTAGTACATATCCGATCCTTGAGTTCAAGCATTCGTGTGGATACCGATAGAGCGTAGATCGCGAGAGCGGGATGCATGGTGATTGAACAAGCTTTGGATCTCTATTAGTCAATCAATTGGTAAAACTTCGGAAGGTAAACAATCTGATCTATGAATTAAATATATTTTTTTGCATGGATCCTGCGGTGGGTTTCGAAAATTCTGATTTTTTTTTATGTTTTTAATTATTATTTCCGTTGCGTTTATGTGCTCGAAACCCAACAAAAACGGCGCGTCAATTGAGTTAACGGTTTGAGAGATATCAACGTTTTAGTGAAAGCGGTTTGAATTGTAAAACTCCGTACTTGACTAAACTTTTAAAATGCTTTTCACCTAAATAAATTCATTTTATCAAAATGAAACTTTTATGATAAATATGACAAGCACTAAAGAAGCTCATCGAGATGGTTTCGTAATAAAATATTAATTTTACGATTTATTAAAAATGTTAGAGTGCGAGTCGTGTAATAGTAACATTCGGTAAAGTCAACCCTAGAAGACCACTTTGACCGTCCGTTTCGACCAAGGATCGATACTTATTTCGAGTCGATCGAATATTGAAAATTATGAAGTATTGAACCTATTAGAAATATAAGTTGGTGATGGGATTAGGAATACTGATTAAAATTATGATATTTGTTGATTAGAAAACCCGAAACGAGAGAAAGTCAGAAAATGTATCTTGGACTCCAGACAAGTTTGCAAACCCTACCTTTTAAGAACTGTTGTGTTGTGAATGTTTTTCTAAACCGTGATATATGCATGAAATTTCTTTAAACTGTTTTACGAAGTTTGAGATATATTATATTACTCAATTGTTGATAATTTTTGGTATATGTTCATACCCAGTTTGAAATGTTATATTTAGACCGAGAGTCGGTCGGTGTAAGTTTATAAAAACACGGAAGTATGAGTTATATTTAAGAATGTTAAACGCTATTAAGTAGCATGGCGTATATATTGTAGACCGAGAGTGGGTCGGTACATATTATTTAAAACCCCAGAAGTATTCCGGAGATATTTTGGACGATTAAAGTCTGTACTTATTTTATTCTAAGGGACTCAATGTCCACTTGCGAAACATTAAATACCTCGAACTTTTATTAAAACAATTTCCAAAGATCGTATTCCCTCAACTATATTTAATTACTCGAATAATGGATTTTATTTCATTTATTTATTTAATATAGGATAATTATTCTCCAACGATTATTTATTTCAAACTCGATTAATTATTAAAGATTACTTTCAATTACTTAAATATAAATTAATTGAGGAATATTATTTCAAATATTCTTTTAAAGTATAATTATTCGACGTTTAATTATTTAATTATTATTATTGAATTATTAATTATTTATTAAATGATTTATTCTGATTTAAAAATCATAAAACCTGATTTAAAATACTTTCTGAATTTCAGAAAATTATTCGAATAATTTCAGATCGTCGAAGAATATTATCTCGACTTATTTTAAATATTTTGAATATAGTTTCAAAAGAAACTCCCCCTCATCTATTTTTCAATTGACTACGGTCAACTCACATTATCCTAGTACTTCCTCCGAAAATTCTCGGATGTACATATATATATATATATGCTAGCAACATGAGTTGTGCCTATCAATAAGCTAAATGCTTTGGGAACTCGAGGAGTACGAGTTATTGGGATATGATGGGATATAGAACTCGGAGCTGAGTCTCTAGGGCATTTGGGGTAAAGACGATATTACCAACACCATATGTTAATTTTGATAACACGAGCCTTGTTACTCGTAGTTCTTTATAGGTTGCCCATGAAGGGGCATCACATGTGAGAACCATAAAGTCTAATTATTAGTATACAGTTGAGGTTATTGACCCAAACTAGTTGAAGGTGTCATTCTACCAATGAGGATTGGAATATCGTATTAATAACGAATTCAGCAGAAATAGTGCCCAATATACCCTTAAGGATTTTAATTCTATTAAGGAAGATTTGAATGTAATATAAGAATGTCATCGTAAGACGAGTACACTGCATGATATTATTAGTGCGCTTAACATGTAAGGTTATGATGGTTTAGCTCAGAGATTGAGAGCATCGAGAATTGATGGCATGGCTACAATTAAATGGCGTAAGATTATAACGAGCGATGGTTCGATCTTAGAACCTTTTAAAAAAAGGATAGACCAGTTAGACTAGAGCGGAATTCTTCGGTAGATATGATGTCAGAGACTACGTATATATACTCGTAGACCTCTAATATATTCAGTAACGTATGTTCAATTACACACACATGCCACCGAACTTATGGACTGCATTGAGATCCCTGAGAGATCTCTTTGATCTGTTCCCAGGGGGAACTGGCCACTTGTAATTAGTAACGGATGTGTGTAGCAGGCCCCTATCGGCTTAACAGATGTTTTTGGAATATTTCTGATTAAGGTCTTCGAGGTGAAACACCAGAATGACAGATATACGTGCGAAAGTCAAGATAGTAAGCGATTTTAAAATGATGATTGGGGGAGACACTAGTTGAAATATGGAATTACGGAAATGAAGAGATGGGATCATCCTTGGACAGATAATGACGAGGGTAGGATAATCAGTGAAATAGTTTGGCACCTACTCACTGTCACGCTACTCCCGCCAAACTGTTGATGATTCATATTGCCTTGATAAGTCATATCAGGCAATCCTTTTAGTTCCCTACTTTGAACTTCTAATATGACCAACATCGTGAATAGTCTTTCTCCGCATCAGGACTTGTTCAATTCTTTTAGTTGATCCATGAACTTTCATTCATAGATTATGATCTTCTTGTTCGGCTCAGAGCTATTTATACTTCATTTCAATTATCCAAGAGATTTTTAATAATTTTTCCTCAATTCATCGATGAATATTCATAATGAGTATCTTCAATTGATTCTTCTTTCATACTTACTCTTCTCAGTCAAAATGGTAAATATTTAACAAATTTTTAAAAACATGGATGATCTAATCTCCATAGATTCCTCGGGAATCCTTTTCTTCTATTCGGGATGAAATTGTATATTGAACTTTGAAATCATAATAAGGGTATCAATTTGATATTGGTATTCCGAGTTTAATTCTATTCGAGAATCTGATAAAGTATGTGAACAAGGGAAACTCTGAGAGTACCATTTTATTGGCAAGAAATATTTGATGACAGGCTATCGATTGTTCCGATGCCATGACCACTCGATTCAGAGTTATAATTGTCTTTCTCGACCCAAATTTGGAAACTCTTTATTTTAAAATCGTCATCTGGATAGCCACAAATTTCTTTAGTGGTTACGATGTTGAGATTTTTTTTTACAAACAAACTGAAATATGCTTAGTTGCATATGTTCTCATGAATGACTAGTTAATCTTCATAACTAGTCGATATTTTAATTAATACGACAAAAGCCTAGATAATCGTCCTAGCTAGTTGCTATGGGCCAAACCAATTGAGCTGGCCATTTTCTTAGTCGGTTGATAATATTGTTTGATAATGGACTTGTTATTATTTTTCTAGTTCCACTTCCAATCAATTATTTTTTTACACAGTGCATTATATATGCAAGATTAATCGTTGATAAAATTTTCAAAGAATGATTTAATTGAGACCTAACTTGGTCGCCCACTCAAACAAAAAATCATATTCAGTTTTATGAAATATTTTGTTCATAAAATGTTCTATTCTTTCGTTTATATAATGAATATCCAATTATAAATCATAAAGTGATTGAAGAACAATATACTTCCTTATTTGTTAATCATTGAATAAAATTCCTTCTTTCAAAATAGCATCTCTTTAAAACCTCAATGGTTAACCTTTGGTTGAGGATGTTATTCGATATTTCTTTTATTATTCGAAAAGAAAAGTATTATTTTAATGGGGAAATCTTACAAGTGTCATTCGAATGATGTTATTATTTAGCAATCATTGCTTTCAAGAGATATTCTTTTTTATATCATAATCTAAAATTCTAAGGACATGGAAGGATAATCCTTGTTGTATTCTTCCTTCCAAGTTATAAATATTTTTGGTGTTACGACTCTTTTATTCAGAACTCATTATTTTTTCAGATGATAGATTTTGAAATCTGGTTAAGATTGTCTAAATTTCATCAATATCGTGAAAATCATTTTTCTAAGGCTAATTGCCTTCCGAACAAAGAGAGGTATAATTGAGAACCGATTGTTGTAATATGAGACTGAAAGCTCAGTGCTATGATGGTGCAATCGGAGCATCATGATGAGTAAGTTGTTTTAAAAGGAAATCCATATTTAGTTATTATCATAAGGATCTTTAAAATGGTTACAGAAGGACGATAATATAGATATAACGTGATTAGTGAGGTACGCTTTTATGAAACATTATTGAGATAGGTACTAATGAATTCGGGAAAGACCAAGCATGAATGAATTTGAGGAATAAGATTTTCAAAAAGTGAAGGTGAGATTAGTATTAACCTCTTGTTAGAAATACTCGACGATAAAAATAGGATTTTATGTGAAATATAATTATACATCTACGCAGCTTAAGGACCGTGACATAAGGTGTCCTAATAATGATCTAGAATAATTGCGATAAGGATCACTCTGAAAGGGACAAAGAATTTACTTATGAGGAAATTTTGGAATTTGTTTTTTCTTACACTAAACACGGAATGTATAAAACCCTTGAAATCTTAGTATTAAGTTGAATTAAATGAGTTTTAAGTATATATTTTGATGACTGTTAATGGATAAAAGTATAAAGCATGTTTAAGGTTATAATTATCTAAGTTAGTGTAATGATGATTGTTGTTGGTTGATCCATGATTTGTGCTAGTTATAAGTTAGAATCCTTGAGAGGTTTTGACATAGAATAGTTGTTGATGTTGGGATTTTGAGTTGTTGGTTTGATTGAGAATGGTTTGGTGTGGTTTAAAAATTTTAAAATCGTTAGTTTATAGTTGTCGTAATTCCTGATTTTATAATGCCTATTTTTGTGTGTAAATTTAGATTTGAAAAACCCACTATTGAACATCACCACTGCCATGATTAGTTAGTTCGCATTTTAAGCTTCATTTTGATGCATACATCGTGTTAAACGGATTTACGATTTAGGAGAAACGATTGTTTTAGTAAATGATGTTTCGTGAAACCACCCCTACCTTATATGTAACTTTGAAACTATTTTTGAAATCCACAAAAGACTTTTTACATCATGGCACTTTTACGTAAAGTGTTAGAGGCATTTAGTAAGGTCCTCGCAATGGTTTCGCGTTGGAAATATTATTTTTCAATTTTATAAAAATGATAGAGTCGAGGGTGTGCAAGCGAGAATGTTAATCAATGACTTGAAAATGAGCGTTAACATATATGAGAGTCAAGGCTTAGTTTCATAAGCGATCAATGTTAATCCCGAGTAATGTTATTGTTTATAAGTTATCGGACCAACCCGAGACACACTATCACCCCCGGAAAATCAGGCAAGTTTTCGAATCATTTTTATTGTTGTTGTGATCAAACACTATATGTTTTATAATGCGATACAAATGCATGCATGTTTTGAAATCATGTCTTACGATAATTGTAGTATGATTTAAATGTTGGGCTTATACATTATAATACCTATGATAGTTATAAGCTAGATTTTTACGAATACCTTTATTATAGGGCATACAGTTTCAACATTGTATTTTGAACCGGGAGACGATGTTCCTGAATATGTTACGTATGGTTTTCGATAACTGATAATCGAATAAAGTTTATTCGATAGTTTTAATTTCTAAAGTGAATATTATTACGAATATTCATTAAGATTTTATTTACGAATAATTATTATTAATTATTAAGTGAATATTATTTTAATTATTCAATTAAAGATTTTACTTATAAATAATTATATTATTTATTAAATGAATATTATTTTTGAATATTTATTTAAGAATTTAACTTCAATTACTTTATTTTAATATATTCTTTAAACAATAATTTTATAAGGAATAATTTAAATATTCATTAGATATTTTTAAATGAGATTGAAAAATGATTTATCTTATTAAAAAATATCATCGTTGGTGTTCAATATTTTCGAAGAATATTTTTCAAACTTTATCGAGATTATTTTAAAAGTAAAGAGAGGATCTCAAACCCCGTTTTCAAATTTAAACCTTTCTTGACGAAAGAGATTTAAATATTCGCTCAAAATATGGGGTTCCTGCTCAACGATGGGTTTTATATTCGCAATGAAGTTGTTGAAAGATAAAGACAGAGAGTTTTATTACTTACCCAACATTCGGGAAGTAAGTCATGGAACAAGTTAATCCACTAACAAGCATCGCTTGAGAAATATTGACGAGTTTCCACTTTCCAAGCTGATACGACTTCTTTGTGGAATCCTATTAACAAGTTTCTACTTGGGGAATTGGTAGGCGAAATTTATGTTTCAGAGTCATGGATTTTAATCGAACTAAGAGTTGGCATAAGAGACCCAGTGGTGCCCGTCCAAAATTAATTATTAGGCCCGAATGGCAAGGAAGTTCCGGAAATGCGGTTCATTTCTTAGGAGTCTAGTGATCGGTGGACAAGTAAATCTGACTGTTCTCCCCTACATATAGGAATTAACGGGGATTGTACGACTGTGACTGATCATCGTAAGTTGCACAACCTGGTGTGGTAATACTCCAAAAAGTAGTTCATCACCTAGATTGGATATTTTTTCTGCAACATTATTGAGAGCACCGCAACTGGAAAGCTACGGATGGTTGATCGATGAGTGTTAACAGGGTCAAGCATTCAAAATGATTTTTAAAAATGAAGTATCTCACAACTTCATCTTTTAAATGATATTCCGAAACTTGATTTTACTTGAGGGAACAAAAGGCCCTCAAGGGTTTTTACGAAAATGATATATAGAGAATCACCTTGTAACTTCATCTTATATGATTTATATTTGAAACTTTGTTTATATTTTGTACAACGGAATTTTTTAGGGATTTTACGTAAAAGATCTATATATATATTGAAGTACCTCATAACTTCATCATTTAAAATATATTGAGACCTTATTTATATTATGCATGACAAAGATTTTCAGAAATAATATGAAAAAGAGATTATGCATTGTTCATCAATTATATATTATCGTGCGGGCTGTGTTGCTCACTCTTGCTTTATTTATTTATCACACAACAATAGCTAATCAAGATGGCCATACTCAAGTGCACCTCACGCAAGTCCGTGGGAAATGCCCCGCGACTACCCGATGAGATCGTAGCTGCTATTGCTGCAGAGGTAAATCTACTTGTAGACTAGGCTTTCAGCTTTTGGAAATCAAACTTATCTATAATTATGACTTGTGTAAGATAATGGAAAGAAACATGTAAACTTATTAACTAATCAATTTGGGTTTGTAATAAGTTATAACTTGTGGATCTTATGACCGATACTTATCCCAATTTCATCTCTGGCACTACAACGTGTTGTGGATTGTGTAATATTATGGGGTCATAACATGTAGTTATTTATTCTTGATTTAAGTTAAGTGTTATTAATGGAAATGGAGATCGTGACAACCCGGATCCCCAATCCCGGATCTAGGGGTGTTACACTTACTCATCCCATGAATGTTGATTAAAATTTAATACCTCAAGGCAATTTTACAACTTTTGAATTCCTGGTGAAGTCATACAATGAAGCTAATAATCATCAATCTCTCATTCAAATCATATGTAGCTAAAACTGTGCTCTTAAATATTTAATCAATCTTCACAGACTTGAACTATAGTGACATCTTCTATTCACCTCATCAATGGATATTTATCAGCCATTAATAAGTGTTAGTCCATCAATGGCTATTCCAGCAACACATCAATTGATAGTTCGAAGTGTTCCATCAACTGCTACTTCATATCAATTAATAAAGGTACTTATTGCATTACATCTACACATGATCAAATAATTACTCTAACACTCACAGGTCTGAGGGAAGGAACTGGACACTCTGAAAGTAAGGAACTGCTCTGGGAGCAGTCAAAGAGAAGTGTGAATGAGAGGCAAGCTAATTCTTCCAATCTTGCAAGTAAGATAGAGAGTTTCACCTTAGAAGGTGATGGTAAGGGTGTGAGGTGTGTGATCCACGGGAGCCCCTGATGCAAGAAAATAGAGAACATGAGAGAATACAGGTGCAGTTGGATGCACCATGAATATTCTTAGTAATGACTTCTGTAATAACCCCAATTTTTGAGAAATTTTGAAACCCTTATGAATAGTGTTTTTGCTGATCGAGAAAACTTTTTATGCCACACTATGTAGGGGTTCTGATATGGATATTCTGAGATTTTATTAGTACTTTATATGGGATATAAGTGTATGTAAAGATCGTCAGAATCCAATTCCGAACACTTTGATTTTTCCCGAAAATCCACTAGATACGGAAAGAATTGAGTATAAGGTAACATGATTAAAAGGATTTAAATTCAAGGATTATAAGAGAGGATCATAAAAGGAATATAATGTATTGAGAAAGGTTAAGGGAACCCAAGTAATAAGATCCCGGGTATGATCCCTCAAACGATAAACGAGAACGAAAGTTAAGTGAACCGTATAACAGATCAGCGGTCATTAGCCAAGTAATTAAGAGCTAATCAAAGAGGTTAGTGATGATGATGTCACCACACCAACAAGAAGATGACAAGTGTGGGAAGATGACATAGGAGGATGACATAAGCATGACCAAAGGGAAGGTATTGTTGGTTGATTTCAAGCCACACAAATTTTACCATGGTTAAAAGGTAATTAACAAAACAAAAGGATATCAACCAAGCTTTTTATGCACAAAGATCAAGAAAACAAAGCAAGCTTCTCTCTCCCCCCTTTTCATCTTCTTCATTTCGAATTTTTCACCAAAATGGTGAATTAGAAATTCAAAACACAAGCTATACTCCATGGAAAATTATAAGGTTTGTTTCTTTGGATCCTATATTTCATAACTAAGAAGAGCAAGTAGTTTGAGTGCTTGAATCAAAGGTTTTCTATCTCAAACAAATCATTTTAGTTTAGGGTGAATAGTAACTTTCAAGAACAAATTTGTGATTCTTGATTTTATTTGCAAGGTCAAGGTAGCTTAAGCATATATTAAGGCTTCCATGGACATTCCAAGGATCTTTCATGGATTAAAAGCTTCAAGGAAGGTATACCATCTCCAAACCCTAGATTCCTATATATTATAAGATGATTTTGATTAGTGGGTTGATATTGTAGTTTGTTGTTATGATTTAGAGTTTGGGATTTGGAATGGTAGTGAAATGGAATGGTAATTGTTGTGGTTTTGATTTAAAGGAACTTAAGTATGATTAAAGTTAAGTTTAGGCATAAGTATGAATGATTAAATTGAATTGGTTGGGGTTGTTATGATGTGATAAGGATGGATGTTGGTTGTATGTTGGATTGAGGTTGGTTTGTGGTTGGTTTTGTATGGTTTAAAATTGGGAAATCGCGTAAACATAGCCGTCGTAACGTCCGATTTTCTTTGGACTGTTTTTGTGCATAGCATTATGACCCGAGAACCCCCTGCTAGATTATGACCACTGCCATGTTTAGATAGCTCATGTTACGAGATTCGTTTTGATATGTAGTTCGTTCGATTTCGATGCACGGTTTAGGAGAAACGACCGTTTCAAGTAACGGCGTTTCGCGAACGAAACTTTTTCCCTCGCCTTACTTTGAAACATAGATTAAAGACCAAAAAGGGTTAATTAATGTATGAAACATTTATGGTAAGTGTGTTAGGCAGTTGGTAAGACACTCGCGAAGGAATCGCTTTAAAACTCGTAAAGGTTAAATTATTAAAAATGGTGGAGCCGAGGGTACCCGAGTGACTTAAGCAAATCAGTGAGCGCAAAACAAGCGTTAGAGTCTAAGTTAGTTAAAGTATAGATTTACAAGTGATTTTGGTTTAATTCCAACTTACTTGTTGTTTATAGGTTATCAGACTCGTCCCGAGCCTTTCTCACCCCCAAGTCGCTCAGGCAAGTATTCTATCCGTTATACTGTTGTTGTGATGTATATATGTATATGCATTATCTTGCGATAGATGCATGATGTTTATATTAGCAAATGTTGCGATATATTGTAGCATGTGATATGGTATATATGCATGCCTGTTTCATATTCTTGATATATATATCTGTTGGTTCAAATGCTTATTCGTTGCATAATACCTATGCTAGAGATAAGCGGTATTTGCGTATACCCTTAGTATAGGGACCCAAAGGTGAAAATATTTTCTAAAACCGGGAGTCGAGGATCCCGAGTAGATTTTGTATATATGGATATGGATATATATATATATATTTATTTATATATGGTTATAGTTTTCCAAACTATTAATCGAATAAGGTTTATTCGATAACTTTAAACTTTATTTATTATTGAATATTATTTTGAATATTCATTCGAGGGCTTATGACTCTTTTATATTATTTATTGAATATTATTTTGAATATTCATTCGAGGGCTTATGACTCTTTTACATTATTTATTGAATATTATTTGAATATTCATTCGAGGTATTATGACTCAGCTTATTTTATTTATTGAATATTATTTGAATATTCATTTGAGGATCTATGACTCCGATTATTTGCTGAAATATATTCTTTATTTTATTAAAGAATAAGATGTCAATAATCAAACTTATTTTCGATTATTCAAATAAAGATAATACTTTCATATAAGTATATCTTTGGTTATTTAATGTTATTTCAAGTATAAGTTTTGATACTTCTACTTCAATTATTTTTATAAAGATTATTCTTTATGGGAATATTATTTAAATAATAATATTCAGTCATTTTCTAAATATTCTGGGGACTGATTTACTTCATTAAATCAGCTTTACTCCAAACACTCTTTAAAGTGTTTTCGAGTCTTCAAAATGATTTTTAAAAGTCAGAGCGGATCCCAAAACTCATTTTTATATTTAAGATCTTCCTTTTTAAAGGGGATTTAAATACTCGCTCAAAACCTGGGGAATCCGGCTCTGTGGTGTATTTTATATTCGCAACGAGGTTGCAGATTTGGTAAATGAATTGATTACTTGCCCAACGTTCGGGAAGTAAGCCCATCTCATTGAGTCGGCATAAGCGACAGGCCGGGGTACGGTCTATTATTGTGTAAGTGGCTGGGTGGCAGTCCATCAACGCGTGAGGGGCCGGGGTACGGTCGAGCGCGAGGTCCTAATGCGGCCAGGGTGATGACTGGTGAGGAATTCATCCATCTACAGTAGAAAAGGTTACTTATTGGTATCTTTGCCTGATCAGCGAGATATCGGGTTTATGCCAAAATTCTTTTCCTTTCCAAAATACATTGGATGTTTCAAACTCTGTTCATACTTTACATAACAGAGGTTCCAGGAAATGTTTAAGAGATATATATATGTGGATATATATATATCGGGACTAAATAAAGTATCTCGTAACTTTATTTCATTCAATAATATTTCAAAGATTGAATCTATTTAAATCTTGTCTTGTAGTCTCATCTATGTGATGAACTTTTGAAACTGATTATAACTTGAACGGTGGTAGTTCAAGTAGTATTTGGAAAAGATATAAGTATATTGGAGTACCTTATAACTTCATCTTTTAAACTTATATCTAGTTAATAATTGTCTTATGAATGACAAAGATTTTTAGAAAAACGTTGAGACAAGGTTAGATATATGAGATCACCTTGCAACGATATTTTTTTTTACAGTTATACACTGGAACTTTGTGTATATTATGCATGGAAGAGGACTTCCAATATTTTGAAAAGTATATATGTATATATACTGAATATTTTGCGACTTCATCGCATTAAGATATCAACTTGGTTCATTTCTTTTGACCAAGACTTTCATGAGTACTATGAGAAGGCTCATATATTGTAAATCATTATACATATTATTTTGGTGGGCTTGCTGCTCACCCTTGCTTTATTTCTTCATCACACAACAACAGTTAGGAAAGATGGCCAGACTCCAGCAGACCCAGCGCAAGCGCGTGGGAAGCGTCCCGCGTCTTCCCGATGATGTTGTAGCTGCTATAGCTGCAGAGGTAGATCCATGGTAGATCAGACCATCTACTTTTGAGAATCAAATTATGTATAATTATAACTTGTGGCAGATAATGGCAATTAACTGTAAATTTATCAAGTAATCATCTTGGGTTGTAATAACTGTTAAATGGTGGATTCAAAGACTTGTATTTATTTTAATTTCATCTCTGAGACTATAACGGGTTGTGGTGTGTGTTAGTATGGGGTCACAGCATGAGGTTATTTATTATTAATTAAGTGAAGTGATATTGTGGAAAGAAAGACCGTGACAACCCGGATCCCCGACCCCGGATCTGGGGGTGTTACAGAAATGGTATCAGAGCTAAGCGTTATAAACCTCAGAGATGATGGGACGTTAAGATAATAAGTTAACTAAGATAATAAGAACTCTTGCCAAGTTCATAGTCGGGCTACCTAACGTAGCACTGACAGTTAAAACCCTTATGGGAACCCTTATAAATATCGTGATAGAAGCGTAGTTCGTTATCGTAGATGGTAGCGGGACTCCGAACCCTGAGGTTGAGGAGCAACAGCGCGATGATGTTTTATTACTAACCGGAGATCAGATTGTGGATCCAATAGAGCATCCTAATGCAGGACCGGATGATGCTGATATTGAAGATGTAGCGGTTGAGGAGGTTGTCCTAGAAGGGATAGTTGTTGAGGAGGATCCCAAGGAGGATCCTGACAGGATTGGATAAAGGACCACTGATGAATTGATGACCATGGTTTGGTCGACTACCAGAGGAAGGATTGGCCGGTCACTACCGGAGGTTCGTTCAAGTTGTAAAGATAGTAGCCCCTTTAACGCGGCTTACTCGTAAGACTGAGAAGTTCGAATGGACAGAGAAATGCGAGAACAGCTTTCAAGAACTGAAGCAGAGGTTGGTGATGGCCCTTATGCTGGCATTGCCGGATGGAAAAGGAGATTTTGTGAAGTGTAGTGACGCTTCGTACAAGGGCTTAGGGTGCATGCTTATGCAGCACGGTAAGGTAATCGCGTACATGTCAAGACAATTAAGGTAATATGAAATTCGATATCCCCGCCCATGAGCTTAGGCTCATGGCAATAGTTTTACCCTAAAGATTGGAGGCACTACTTGTATGGAGAGAAGTGCGAGAATTACCAAAGCCATAAGTGCTCTAGTACATTTTCACGTAGAAAGAGCTCAACATATGCCAGAGGAGGCAGTTAGAGATAATCAAGAATAATGATTGGGAGATTCTTTATCATTAGAGGAAAGCCAATATGGTGGCTAATGCCCTTAGTAAAAAAGGAGAGACTCAAGATGATAATGACTTTGGGAGGGTTGATAAGAGATTTTAAAAAAAAAATGGAAATAGATATGAAGGTAACCGGAGCCGGTACTGAAAAGTTGTTTGAGATTGCAATACAGCCCGAATTATTGGAAAGGAACAGATTGTGCCAGAAAAAGTGATGAATGAAGGCAGAGAGCCAACAAATAGATATGAGATTAATACCGAGAGAGATGATAAGGGAATAATGAGGTATTCCTATAGAATTTGGGTTCCAAATGTTTAAGAGCTTAAAGATGAAATCTTAGATGAAAGCTAGTTTGAGGAATAAGAGTTAGAGCAAACCCTGAATGTGATAGTCAGGGAGGACGCCATCAAGATAGAAGGAACCCATAACATAATGAAGTGGAAAATGAGGATTTTAACGTACAAGATAACCCCAAGTATGGGAGAAGGATGAAACATTCCATACTAAGGAAATGGAAAGTCGAGTAAGGAAAGGAGACCCGAGACGGTACTCCAATATGGCAATTCATGGACATGTCTAAAGAGAACTTAGACTATTATCCCCAACCACCACCCTGAGGGGACAATGCGGCAGGAAATTCTTTCATGACCTTTAAAGCGTTAAGCTCTCAGAGTTCCAAGGAACAAGTTGACCTAGTCGAGGCAAGAGCCTGGCTAAAGGAAATATAGGAATCATTTGAGATTCTAAATGATTGACGAACCACAAAGGACTGTTTTTGTCACTTACCCTCCTAAGAGAGAGGCCACCCGCTGGTGAAAGACTAAGAAAGGTACGGAGCCAGAGGTTATGATAAACTGATTAAAGTTCAGCCAATTGTTTTCGGGAAAGTAATTCCCAAGGTTATGGAGAGAGTGTAAAAGCTTTAGAGCCAGAACAAAGGCAGACGAGTATGATGAATTGTGAATTTAAGTTGTAAAAGTTGTCAAGATTCGTTCTAAGGACACGAATCCGGAATGACGGGATGTTTGAAATCAATGCTTATGTTTTGTTGGTTCATGAAATAATGATAAGAGAAAGGGAAATAAAAAGGGACTGAAGTGGAAAGGGATATAAAGGCAAAAGAGTTTGAGGTATGATAAGGGAGTCGGGTATGAGGAAACCCTAAAGACTCATAGCAATAGAAATAGAAAAGTATGTAATCATCAGGATGATGATGATCCACCATGAGTTAAAATTGATGGTTGAAGGCATAAGAGATACATATATTGTACCCCCTTTAAGTTGGGAGGATTCGAGGAAACCTTGAGATAGTTCGAAGGATAAATATTGAGACACGGATAGACTGAGGAGACAAGAAAGTAAGAAATCAGGAAAAAAAAAAATTTGGATGAAGGAAGTGACCTTCAATAATGTGAAATGTAAGACCGGTGGCTCGATACCCAGAAAGGGAGACGCCAGGTATGAAAGATATCCCAACATTGAGGTGACTGTTGAGATAAACAACAAAAGTAAATAAGGAATTATTAAGAAGAAGTTCACGTTGAACACGACCAATATCTTCCAGAACATCCTTGTTATCGTTACCAAATTAGGCAAGACAAGCGGATAACCGTTGTTATCTTTTGGAGGCCATATGAATTGACCTCAATTTGAATAAGGATGCTATTATGAAGTTAGGTATAGACTATCGAGGTGGGAATGATGAATATGATAATCTATCAAGGAAATATGACTTGATTTATTCGTGGAAGGATGCAGGTACCTTTTAAAGGTGGAATTAAGGATAGAACATTGGTAACTTAAAATGAATCCTAGGGGATTGCATAAAGGTTGGCATGTCACCCTTAATAGGGACAGTATGAGTTTTGACAGTATGATTGGGAAAGGGTTAAGGTAACAACAACCTTTAAGAATCAGTGGAGAAATTTTGCAGAAGTATATAGACAATGGTTCTACTATTAGTAAATGGTATGGTGATATGCCCTGTATCTAGGGAATACAGGAGGAACGATTGAAGGATAACCTTAGAGGTTTTATAAGGAAAAAGGTAATATTCAAAATTCTCAAGAATAGAAATGTGGATAAAGGAAATATGACGTAATTATAATGATGCCAAGTGGGGCACGTGTTAAACCACGAGAAAGTATGGATCGAACCAGTAATGGTCGAAATTGTTCAGGGCAATTAGGACTTAAGAAAAAAAAAAGATGTTCTAAGTATGATTAAGAGTCAGTCATGACAGTGATTAACCTCTAAAGACTGAGGCAATAACTTATGGAAAAATGGTGATATTTTTTTTACTACTCATCAGATTTTAAGGAATACATCTTCACAAAAGCAGTGATTGAAATAAGGTAGAAAATTTATTTGGAGGTGGTTAAAATGACATTGACTGTAAGGAAATTTTACTATCAGGAAAGGCCAAAGAGGTGGCCGACACTTTAAAGGTAAGTGGATAATTATAGGCGCGTGTGCCAAAAGAATACAGTGATGATGGTTAAAAATGTGAAGGTTGAATTATGGTTTGGAAGATTGACATTCCTTCTGATGACTGTGCAATATCCAACCGTAATAGTAGTTGGTAAAAGTTTAATTCGTGTAATCGCCATGAACGGGCTATCTATCTTAGGAGGTCCTATCTTGGGATAAGCCAGGACCATGTTTCCAAAAGGACTAGACGAACCTTTGAGTTAAGTCTTCTATTTAAGGCATATGATTAAAAATGGTATTAACCTGCTATCGTTGCTTTGATTGAAACTCTTCTGCAATTTTATCTACTTCATGTCATGAAAGTACGTCAGAGTTTGGAGTGTTCTTCATGAATTGTGATTGGTGGTTATGTTAACTCCTTAGGAGAATTTGATACAACATGTATAGACTCCGTATGGTTAGATATTAAGATTTTATGGAAAAATGAATGACTACAGTGGGTCAGTGGTGGACCATAGTAAGGCAGCAATGATTCTGCGAGTAGTGAGCTGATTACAACCATGAGAGTTGTATTGGAATGGGTGTTGAGATTGAGTACCACTAATCGGGTCGTGGTAGTGTATAAGTTATCATTGATAGACTAATTAAGTAGAGTATCTACCTAGTGAATTATTATTCTTTCTTATCAATAGAGAGTCGTATTATTATACGAGGAAGGTTGCGGTGCAAGCATAGAATTCTAGTAGCGATGATGTATAGAATGAGATCCCAGATTCGATTTTCGATGTCGAGGGAGTTTCAAAGGTGATTGTGTTTAAACTCGAGGAAGAGCATGGGTCCATAGAATGATGGACGGAATAGAAATATTTAGGCATGGGAAATACGATGCTATAATACTTGATGCTGATATAAATACGTTTATGTTTTGTTCTCCTATGACAAACCTCTATAATTCAGAGGTAGGTTCCAAGCCAGATATTTTGTGGCAGTATATATATATATATTTTTTTATATACAATTCTCTTCAATTTGTTCTTTTCTCTTCTTTTCATTTCATGTAAGCTGAGAAGAACAACCCTTCCAGAAGGGGAGGTATTGCCGAATGACTATCTATCTGTGTGATAGAAGCCTAGTAGGATACCATCTATTGTTAAATTGTTTGTCAAGTACTAAAGGCTGGCCACCTTCTGTACTAACTATGCGATATAACAAGTGTTCGTGATCATAGTGATCTCTCAACAAATTCCTTTACTTCTATTTGATTGATCAAATTCCGGAAAATAGAAACAACTGAAAAAGGAGTAATAAAGTGGTGGTAGTATGCGGAATGGGAACACATTCGTGATACTAAGGTTGACGTGGTTATTAAAAGGTTATAGAACGCTAACGAGCAAAAGTATAACCAGTATAATATTAGGAACGGAAGGTGATAGCGATTACGAACTGGAAAAGAATGGGTATTGAGAAGCAAGAGCTCTAATGATTGGAAGCTATGATAAGAGTCTGTGTAATAGACTTGAAAGAAATTGGAATGATCACTTAATTCGGATTGAGTTATCTTACGACAATAGATCATATGTCATTATCGAGATGTCGCCTTATGAGATCCTTGAAGGAAGATAATGTCGATCTCCCTTATGTTAGGATGAAGTTGTAGAGCGCAAGATGCTCGGACCCGCAGTAGTCCAAAGGACCAAGGGTATGATAGATCTAATCAGAGGACGGCTGGTAGTAGCCCAAGATGGACATGATAAGTATGTTGATTTGACACGAAAGGATAAAGAGTATGAAATAGGGGACCTATAATGTTATAGGTATCCCTTGGAAAGGATTGATGAGGTTCGGAAAGAAAGGAAAGCTAAGTCTACAATTTGTTGGACCCTTGGATATATTAAGACGTTTGGGAGGTTAGCATATGAGCTAGCCTTACCCCCGAACCTGCAACAAGTTCATAACGTATTCCACGTATCAATGTTAAGGAAGTGAAATTCAGATGCCAGATAAATAGAGGCATATGAGCGCATAGATATGTAACCCGACGTAACCTATATGGAGCAACCAGGAAGGGTTATAGAGTGAAAAGGGAACAAGTGCTTTGGAGAAGGGTTATCAAACTATTCAGAGTTTGATGGAAGAACCACAATGTGGGAAAATTTACTTGAGAGTTAGAAAATGTAATGCTAAGAAAGTATCCCCATTTGTTTTCTATCTGATTCCGGGACGGAATCCTTTTAAGGAGGGGAGACTGTAATAACCCCAATTTTTGAGAAATTTTGAAACCCTTATGAATAGTGTTTTTGCTGATCGAGAAAACTTTTCATGCCACACTATGTAGGGGTTCTGATATGGATATTCTGAGATTTTATTAGTACTTTATATGGGATATAAGTGTATGTAAAGATCGTCAGAATCCAATTCCGAACACTTTGATTTTTCCCGAAAATCCACTAGATACGGAAAGAATTGAGTATAAGGTAACATGATTAAAAGGATTTAAATTCAAGGATTATAAGAGAGGATCATAAAAGGAATATAATGTATTGAGAAAGGTTAAGGGAACCCAAGTAATAAGATCCCGGGTATGATCCCTCAAACGATAAACGAGAACGAAAGTTAAGTGAACCGTATAACAGATCAGCGGTCATTAGCCAAGTAATTAAGAGCTAATCAAAGAGGTTAGTGATGATGATGTCACCACACCAACAAGAAGATGACAAGTGTGGGAAGATGACATAGGAGGATGACATAAGCATGACCAAAGGGAAGGTATTGTTGGTTGATTTCAAGCCACACAAATTTTACCATGGTTAAAAGGTAATTAACAAAACAAAAGGATATCAACCAAGCTTTTTATGCACAAAGATCAAGAAAACAAAGCAAGCTTCTCTCTCCCCCCTTTTCATCTTCTTCATTTCGAATTTTTCACCAAAATGGTGAATTAGAAATTCAAAACACAAGCTATACTCCATGGAAAATTATAAGGTTTGTTTCTTTGGATCCTATATTTCATAACTAAGAAGAGCAAGTAGTTTGAGTGCTTGAATCAAAGGTTTTCTATCTCAAACAAATCATTTTAGTTTAGGGTGAATAGTAACTTTCAAGAACAAATTTGTGATTCTTGATTTTATTTGCAAGGTCAAGGTAGCTTAAGCATATATTAAGGCTTCCATGGACATTCCAAGGATCTTTCATGGATTAAAAGCTTCAAGGAAGGTATACCATCTCCAAACCCTAGATTCCTATATATTATAAGATGATTTTGATTAGTGGGTTGATATTGTAGTTTGTTGTTATGATTTAGAGTTTGGGATTTGGAATGGTAGTGAAATGGAATGGTAATTGTTGTGGTTTTGATTTAAAGGAACTTAAGTATGATTAAAGTTAAGTTTAGGCATAAGTATGAATGATTAAATTGAATTGGTTGGGGTTGTTATGATGTGATAAGGATGGATGTTGGTTGTATGTTGGATTGAGGTTGGTTTGTGGTTGGTTTTGTATGGTTTAAAATTGGGAAATCGCGTAAACATAGCCGTCGTAACGTCCGATTTTCTTTGGACTGTTTTTGTGCATAGCATTATGACCCGAGAACCCCCTGCTAGATTATGACCACTGCCATGTTTAGATAGCTCATGTTACGAGCTTCGTTTTGATATGTAGTTCGTTCGATTCCGATGCACGGTTTAGGAGAAATGACCGTTTCAAGTAACGGCGTTTCGCGAACGAAACTTTTTCCCTCGCCTTACTTTGAAACATAGATTAAAGACCAAAAAGGGTTAATTAATGTATGAAACATTTATGGTAAGTGTGTTAGGCAGTTGGTAAGACACTCGCGAAGGAATCGCTTTAAAACTCGTAAAGGTTAAATTATTAAAAATGGTGGAGCCGAGGGTACCCGAGTGACTTAAGCAAATCAGTGAGCGCAAAACAAGCGTTAGAGTCTAAGTTAGTTAAAGTATAGATTTACAAGTGATTTTGGTTTAATTCCAACTTGCTTGTTGTTTATAGGTTATCAGACTCGTCCCGAGCCTTTCTCACCCCCAAGTCGCTCAGGCAAGTATTCTATCCGTTATACTGTTGTTGTGATGTATATATGTATATGCATTATCTTGCGATAGATGCATGATGTTTATATTAGCAAATGTTGCGATATATTGTAGCATGTGATATGGTATATATGCATGCCTGTTTCATATTCTTGATATATATATATATGTTGGTTCAAATGCTTATTCGTTGCATAATACCTATGCTAGAGATAAGCGGTATTTGCGTATACCCTTAGTATAGGGACCCAAAGGTGAAAATATTTTCTAAAACCGGGAGTCGAGGATCCCGAGTAGATTTTGTATATATATGGATATGGATATATATATATATATATATATATTTATTTATATATGGTTATAGTTTTCCAAACTATTAATCGAATAAGGTTTATTCGATAACTTTAAACTTTATTTATTATTGAATATTATTTTGAATATTCATTCGAGGGCTTATGACTCTTTTATATTATTTATTGAATATTATTTTGAATATTCATTCGAGGGCTTATGACTCTTTTATATTATTTATTGAATATTATTTGAATATTCATTCGAGGTATTATGACTCAGCTTATTTTATTTATTGAATATTATTTGAATATTCATTTGAGGATCTATGACTCCGATTATTTGCTGAAATATATTCTTTATTTTATTAAAGAATAAGATGTCAATAATCAAACTTATTTTCGATTATTCAAATAAAGATAATACTTTCATATAAGTATATCTTTGGTTATTTAATGTTATTTCAAGTATAAGTTTTAATACTTCTACTTCAATTATTTTTATAAAGATTATTCTTTATGGGAATATTATTTAAATAATAATATTCAGTCATTTTCTAAATATTCTGGGGACTGATTTACTTCATTAAATCAGCTTTACTCCAAACACTCTTTAAAGTGTTTTCGAGTCTTTAAAATGATTTTTAAAAGTCAGAGCGGATCCCAAAACTCATTTTTATATTTAAGATCTTCCTTTTTAAAGGGGATTTAAATACTCGCTCAAAACCTGGGGAATCCGGCTCTGTGGTGTATTTTATATTCGCAACGAGGTTGCAGATTTGGTAAATGAATTGATTACTTGCCCAACGTTCGGGAAGTAAGCCCATCTCATTGAGTCGGCATAAGCGACAGGCCGGGGTACGGTCTATTATTGTGTAAGTGGCTGGGTGGCAGTCCATCAACGCGTGAGGGGCCGGGGTACGGTCGAGCGCGAGGTCCTAATGCGGCCAGGGTGATGACCGGTGAGGAATTCATCCATCTACAGTAGAAAAGGTTACTTATTGGTATCTTTGCCTGATCAGCGAGATATCGGGTTTATGCCAAAATTCTTTTCCTTTCCAAAATACATTGGATGTTTCAAACTCTGTTCATACTTTACATAACAGAGGTTCCAGGAAATGTTTAAGAGATATATATATGTGGATATATATATATCGGGACTAAATAAAGTATCTCGTAACTTTATTTCATTCAATAATATTTCAAAGATTGAATCTATTTAAATCTTGTCTTGTAGTCTCATCTATGTGATGAACTTTTGAAACTGATTATAACTTGAACGGTGGTAGTTCAAGTAGTATTTGGAAAAGATATAAGTATATTGGAGTACCTTATAACTTCATCTTTTAAACTTATATCTAGTTAATAATTGTCTTATGAATGACAAAGATTTTTAGAAAAACGTTGAGACAAGGTTAGATATATGAGATCACCTTGCAACGATATTTTTTTTTACAGTTATACACTGGAACTTTGTGTATATTATGCATGGAAGAGGACTTCCAATATTTTGAAAAGTATATATGTATATATACTGAATATTTTGCGACTTCATCGCATTAAGATATCAACTTGGTTCATTTCTTTTGACCAAGACTTTCATGAGTACTATGAGAAGGCTCATATATTGTAAATCATTATACATATTATTTTGGTGGGCTTGCTGCTCACCCTTGCTTTATTTCTTCATCACACAACAACAGTTAGGAAAGATGGCCAGACTCCAGCAGACCCAGCGCAAGCGCGTGGGAAGCGTCCCGCGTCTTCCCGATGATGTTGTAGCTGCTATAGCTGCAGAGGTAGATCCATGGTAGATCAGACCATCTACTTTTGAGAATCAAATTATGTATAATTATAACTTGTGGCAGATAATGGCAATTAACTGTAAATTTATCAAGTAATCATCTTGGGTTGTAATAACTGTTAAATGGTGGATTCAAAGACTTGTATTTATTTTAATTTCATCTCTGAGACTATAACGGGTTGTGGTGTGTGTTAGTATGGGGTCACAGCATGAGGTTATTTATTATTAATTAAGTGAAGTGATATTGTGGAAAGAAAGACCGTGACAACCCGGATCCCCGACCCCGGATCTGGGGGTGTTACAACTTCAGAGAGGATGCTGCAAATCTTACCCTAATACATCACACTCCAGCTGCATAATATCTAAACTCTATTGAAGAAGTACTTCTTCTCAGATCCTCAAAGTGATGCAACTTCAAACCCTTGATGCTAATGAAAAATGGGGAGAAGTATTGAAAACTTGATAGCTTTAGATGAGAGGGAACAAAAGAAAAGTCTACATATAAAAGTATTGAGATGGAAGTATTGAAGAGTTAATAGCCCTAGCTGAGGAGGAGCAAAAGTGAAGTTTGCAGATATATCCAGCTGAGGGGGAGAAAAAGTAGTCTACAGATCCGTCAAGTTGAAATCTATCAAGTCAAATCTATCCACTCAAGGAATAACAAGAGGCATCGAAATAAATCACTAGGAGGAAAACAGTGCATCAACAAAGGGGAGCAAGAACTCAAACATCTTTCCAAAACTTGGAGGCTATGAACTAGCTTAGGCTGAATTCTTGTAAACTTATTAAGATTGGTGACAATTCTATCTCAAATGAATTATTGAAGCTAGCTAAAAGGCTAGAGTTACGACTGAAAGCTGAGATGTAATAACTCAAATTTTTGAGACCTTGTAAAACGTTTAATGAATGGTAAAACGTTTAATGAATTTTTGAGGTTTAATTATTTATCGATTATCATTTAACTATTTACTATTTATTAAAGGGTTTATTTATGATTTAAAAATCGCAGAACCGGATTTAAATTACTTTCGGATTTTTGAAAATCATTCGAATAAATTCAGATCATCGAAGAATATTATCCCGACTTATTTAATATTGTGAATATAGTTTCAAGGACAAACTTTTCCCCTTATTTAATTATCTGTTGACAACGGTCAACTCACATCCTTAATACTTCCTCCGAAAATTTCGGAAGTACTTATATATATATACATTTATATCTTAGTAAGATAAACTGTTTCTATCAACAAGCAAAACGTTTGGGGAACTTCGATGTGGTTCGAGTTCTCGCGATATGATAGAATTAGGACAAGGGAGGGGTAGACTCTGGTACTATGTGTGCTAGATGGACTACCAAAGGTAACGCAGGCGAAGGTACTCTGTGTACTCAGGAACTTGTGAAGTATGTGTATACCCAAAAATGGGACACGTAGCCTGAATGCGGCGAGAGTGATAACCGGGATACGAAGGTGTTGTCCTTCTACTAGTAGAAAAGGTTACTATTATCGTATTACGACTGATCATCGTATGCGGTGGCTCCAACGGGAGTCCTAATTCTTCCAATTAGAATTGTGATACAATACCGTAACTCAAGCCTAGGTGTTGGGTTTACTATTAAGGTATTCGTAGGATAATAAAATCCCCAAAAGAATTGTTTTCATAAGAAGGTGTGTATCACCAAGGGAAAACTAATTTTGAATAAAATTTAATTATCATATATGATGTTTTACGTAAGTTATCATACAGTCATTTTCATACTGTACACTATTATGCTGGGCATTATATCTCACACTTGTTTTCTTAAATTGACACAACACAACAGTGAATCAAGATGCCTACCATGAAAACCACAGCCAGGAAATGGGTAGGAAATGGACAGCTGTTCCGTAGATTGTTTGGTGTTGTACCACAGGTAGTCCGAATAAGCTGGATTGGTTTTCAGTTATTTTTAGTTCGGCTTATTCATAAGTATGACTTATGTAAGGTAATAAACAAGAAACGTATATTTGACTAACGGACTAGCCTTACTTAAAGGTTACTCCCCGGTAAGATTTAATTACTTTTGGGTTGTAATCATTATCACTTTATGGTTGAATTACTCTAGCTATGAATGGTTCGTTTCCAAGACAATAACTCGTAAGTGTGTGTGTATGTGTGTGTGATAAGTGTGGGGTCGTAAAGTGTGAGTATTTATATATTGTAGTGTGAGGTATATGGTATGTGGTTTGTAGTAGTTTAGATGGCGTGGCCTTCGAGATTCCTGACCCCGGATTTTGGGGCGCCACATGAGAAGCAGTCAAAAAGTCCAAGGGAAAGAGAATAAATACAACTGCAAGGAAGAAAATAAATTCAGTTTTTGCGATTACGGATACTACTGAATTTATTGAGGATTCAATTTTGTCCAATGAAGAGTCTATTAATCCTATGAAAAGTTTGCAACAATCTTCTTTTCATAAAGGGACTTGAAGGCCTTCAAAAATAAGAAATGTAATAACTCGAATTTTTGAGACCTTGTAAAACATTTAATGAATAGTAACCCTGACAGACGGGAAAAACTTTTGAGCCCACACTATATAGTGCATGAGAAAATGAGTTTCGGAGTTGATATTATGATTATACGTACCAAATGAGTGTATGTAAACGCTATTAGTTTTCGAAGAAAACGAACTTTGAAAAATGACCATATTTACGACTCATCGAGGATTACGAGAATCACAATATAATTACAAGATTAAAACCCTACGGATTTATATCCAAGTATGATAATTCAAAACATAAGGAATAAATACAAAAGGGATTACGTCGCGAACCATTTACGAGGTAGTATTACAAAAACGTTTAAGCGACCGAGAGAACGTGTAAATGATTAAATAAACATAACGCTCTAACTAACCATGGTAAGAAAGTAACCATGGTTACTTTATCAAATAGTGAGCTAAATATAGGATGATCAACCAAGGCTAATCAAATAGTGTGCTAAGGAAGTTAAAACAAGTAGCTTAGCTTGTAAACTAGGAAGCTACTTAGATTTGTCCATGGATTTGGCAACAAGAATAAAACCTAGTATTTTAAACTAGGGAATATCAAATCAATATAAGATATCACCAATCCCATTTCCTAGAAGCAACCAAGGAAGCAAGCATAAAACTCTCTCCCCCTTCTTCATTTCTTCCATTCGGCTTTCTTCATCAAGGAAGGAATTCAAAATCAAAATCTCAAGTTCTAGCCATGGTTAAATCCTCCCATTAATTCCCAAGCTTCCTAACAACCAAACTAAGGTAAAATAATTCTTTTATCTCTTTTTATCAAGGTTTGATGGGTGAAATAAAATCAAGAAAGTTGTCAGTGAATAGTATGAATAGTAACTCTTCTTTGGTTTCTTGATTTCAATGGTGGTTTTAGGTTCCAAAACCCATATCAAGCACTCCCAAGACTCGACCATCCTTAAGAACACATCTCAATATTTCAATAAAGGAAAAAATCTTTGACCCAACTTTATTTAAGATTCAATTTCAAGATCCTTTTAGTATGTAGTTATAAACCTAGTTTTAGAGGTGATACTGTTGAAATCTTGATATTTAGCTAAGTAGATTTAAGGTTGATTGTTATTGCCTTAAGAACATGATTTTCTTGAGAGGAGTTAGTGTGTTGATGATGATATGATGATTTTTGGTGGTAGTATAAAGATTTAAGGCGTAAACGAAATTCCGATCGTAAACGTAATCTCGCTAAAATGAACAAAATGTAACTTTAAGTTTCTGCAGAAAGTCCCGAAGATTTAAACTTTAGTTTCTTGAAAAATAACCCTTGATTATTATAGACAATTTTATAATGATAGTTTATGCACTTGAATCGCTTGATTCCGATTTACGGATCAAAAGTTATGGCCGTTTTACTAAAAGTGATTTACGCGACAAAAACTGCTACGAATTATGAATTTTGAAAATATAAAGGATCGACTTAAGAATGTTCATAACTCATGAAATTTTTACAGAGAGTAGTATTTTGAGATTCCTAACTTGAATAAAAATTTCAAGTGAAAATAATAATTTTTCAGTTTTATAAAAATATCGGAGCCGAGACCGCATGATTAGAAACCGTAGAATCCATAAGCGGAGCCGACGGCGAAAATGAAAATGAACCTAAGATACTTAGAAAAATGAAGTGACCGTGATGTGAATAAGGACTTAAAGTAATAATAAGGGTAATATAAGTTGAGAGGGTGCATAATAAGTAGCGCATGAGTGCGAGTTTCCGTAAATTAGAACGGGACCTGACAAAACGAATTATGTTTATGATTATAGATTTCCGAGCGGAACCTAGAGCATCCTCCACCTCGAGTTACCCACGCAAGTTTACGAACCCAACTCCATTTACTGTTGTGTTGTGAAAGGATTGTTTTATTATCATTGCTTAAGTACCATGTTTGCCATGATACGTAGTTATTGAATTTTTGCATGATATAGCGATGTTGTACGATGAGTATATATCGTGAAATGTTTAATTCCGCTATAAGCGTAATGTATTATAATAAGACCGAGAGTCGGTCGGGATTTCAAGATAAAAACTCGGGAATCATTCCGGCGATATTATAGGACGATTACAAGTCCATAGTAGTACATTTTAAAGGGACTCGACGTCCACTTATCAATATTAAACACCTCGAGCTTTTATTAAAACGATTTCCAAAGATCGTATTCCCTCAACTATACTTTATCATTTGGACTAGAAATATTTACTTACTATTCATTTATTAAGGAGAAGTATTCTCCAGTAAATATTTACTTCAATCTCGATTAAATATTAAAGTTATTAATGTATTAAACATAAATTAGTTGAGGAATATTATATTATTCTTTTAAAAGTAAACTCCTTCGAGGTTTAATTATTTATCGATTATCATTTAACTATTTACTATTTATTAAAGGGTTTATTTATGATTTAAAAATATTTAAATTACTTTCGGATTTTCGAAAATCATTCGAATAAATTGAGATCGTCGAAGAATATTATCCAGACTTATTTAATATTGTGAATATAGTTTCAAGGAGAAACTTTTTCCCTTATTTAATTATCTGTTGACAACGGTCAACTCACATCCTTAGTACTTCCTCCGAAAATTTCGGAAGTACTTATATATATATACATTTATATCTTAGTAAGATAAACTGTTTCTATCAACAAGCAAAACGTTTGGGGAACTTCGATGTGGTTCGAGTTCTCGCGATATGATAGAATTAGGACAAGGGAGGGGTAGACTCTGGTACTATGTGTGCTAGATGGACTACCAAAGGTAACGCAGGCGAAGGTACTCTGTGTACTCAGGAACTTGTGAAGTATGTGTATACCCAAAAATGGGACACGTAGCCTGAATGCGGCAAGAGTGATAACCGGGATACGAAGGTGTTGTCCTTCTACTAGTAAAAAAGGTTACTATTATCGTATTACGACTGATCATCGTATGCGGTGGCTCCAACAGGTGTCCTAATTCTTCCAATTGGAATTGTGATACAATACCGTAACCCAAGCCTAGGTGTTGGGTTTACTATTAAGGTATTCGTAGGATAATAAAATCCCCAAAAGAATTGTTTTCATAAGAAGGTGTGTATCACCAAGGGAAAACTAATTTTGAATAAAATATAATTATCATATATGATGTTTTACGTAAGTTATCATACAGTCATTTTCAAACTGTACACTATTATGCTGGGCATTATAGCTCACACTTGTTTTCTTAAATTGACACAACACAACAGTGAATCAAGATGCCTACCATGAAAACCACAGCCAGGAAATGGGTAGGAAATGGACAGCTGTTCCGTAGATTGTTTGGTGTTGTACCACAGGTAGTCCGAATAAGCTGGATTGGTTTTCAGTTATTTTTAGTTCTGCTTATTTATAAGTATGAATTATGTAAGGTAATAAACAAGAAACGTATATTTGACTGACGGACTAGCCTTACTTAAAGGTTACTCCCCGGTAAGATTTAATTACTTTTGGGTTGTAATAATTATCACTTTATGGTTGAATTACTCTAGCTATGAATGGTTCGTTTCCAAGACAATAACTTGTAAGTGTGTGTGTGTGTGTGCGATAAGTGTGGGGTCGTAAAGTGTGAGTATTTATATATTGTAGTGTGAGGTATGTGGTTTGTAGTAGTTTAGATGGCGTGGCCTCCGAGATTCCTGACCCTGGATTTTGGGGCGCCACATGAGAAGCAGTCAAAAAGTCCAAGGGAAAGAGAATAAATACAGCTGCAACGAAGAAAATAAATTCAGTTTTTGCGATTACAGATACTACTGAATTTATTGAGGATTCAATTTTGTCCAATGAAGAGTCTATTAATCCTATGAAAAGTTTGCAACAATCTTCTTTTCATAAAGGGACTTGAAGGCCTTCAAAAATAAGAAATGTAATAACTCGAATTTTTGAGACCTTGTAAAACGTTTAATGAATAGTACCCTGACAGACGGGAAAAAATTTTGAGCCCATACTATATAGTGCATGAGAAAATGAGTTTCGGAATTGATATTACGACTATACGTACCAAATGAGTGTATGTAAACGCTATTAGTTTTCGAAGAAAATGAACTTTGAAAAACGACCGTATTTACGAATTATCGAGGATTACGGGAATCACAATATAATTACGAGATTAAAATCCTACGGATTTATATTCAAGTAGGATAAATAAAAATATAAGGAATAAATACGAAAGGAATTACATTGCGAACCATTTACGAGTAAGTATTACGGAGAACGTTTAAGTAACCGAACGAACGCGTAAACGATTAATTAAACGTAGCGCACTAACTAAACCATGGTAAGGAAGTAACCATGGTTACTTCATCAAATAGTGAGTTAACCCTAGGATGACCAAGCTAGCTAGCAAATAGTGTGCTAAGGAGCTAACCTTGTAGTTTAGCTTGTAAGCTAGCTAGCTACAAAGATATGTCCATGGATTTGGAGACAAGGAATAAACCTAAGGCTATCCTAGGAAGAATAAAGATCAAGTTGTAAAGATATCAAGTCACCTTCCAAGAAGCAACCTATAAATCATCCAAGAGAAGCAACCAAGTGCTATAAATACCCCCCCCACAAAGCTCCCATTCGGCTATTTTGAAGAAAAAAGGGGAATTGGAATTCAAAACTCCAAGCTCTAGTTCTTGTAAAATCACATAATTAATTCCCAAGCCTCCTAGCAACTAAACTAAGGTAAGAAAAATCTTTCATCTCTTTTTATCAAGGTTTAATGGGTGGAATAAATTCAAGAAACTCACTAGTGAATAGTGTGAATAGTAACCTCTCTTTGGTTCCTTGATTTTAATGGTGGTTTTAGGTTCCAAAAATCATACCAAGCACTTCCGAGCCTCCACCATCCTCAAGAACACATCTCAAGCTTTCAAGAAAGGTAAAAATCTTTGGCCTAACTTTATTTAAGGTTCATGTTTAAGATCCATTTAGTGGGTGTTAGTAAACCTAGCTTACTAAGTGTTATTGATGAAATCTTGATGATTAAGTTAAGTAGATTTGAGGTTGGTTGTTGTTGCCTCAAGAACATGATGTTCTTGAGAGGAGTTTGTGTGTTGATGATAAATTGATGATTGTTGGTGGTTGTGTTGATAGTTAAGGCATAAACAAAATCCCGATCGTAAAAGTAACTTCATTAAAACCAACAAACTGTAACTTTAAGTTTCTGCAGAAAGTCCCAAAGTTTTCAACTGTAGATTTGTTAGGTCACACACACACTATAGAGGGGGTGAATACAGTGTATAGTACACTCAAATCGAACTTTAAGAACTTAAGTAACAAAAAACAAACTTTATTGAAACAATAAACTCTGTTACAGTATGGAACTGTTACCTCTCAGTGATGAACAAATATCACGAGAGCTGCTAGGGTTACAATGAATAATCTTCTCTAATAATGATAACACTTATAGTGTAAACCCTATGTCTGTGTTTATATACTACACATTTACAAGATAATCGCTAATTGATATGGAATATAATTCTGCTTCCTAAAATATATCAATCAGATATCTTTTCTTCCAAGTATTCCATTCTTTACAGAATTCCTTCTTCATGCATATCTCTTCTTATGTTTATCTTGATCTTCTTTCCTTTAATCAGCTACTTTCCTTATCTGATTGTCCTTCAGCACTTAAGTTCTGATATCTATCTTCTGATGATTATCTCCTGATAACATAAGTACTGATATCCTTAAGTCCTGACTTCCAGTATAAGTACTGATCAACAGTTAAGTACTGATTTATCCTGTTCAAATAAGATCTGAAAGCTAAACATAAAACATATTAGCCATGACATTATCAAATATATCTAACAATCTCCCCCAACTTGTAAATTAACATAATATACAAGTTTAACAGATATTTGATGATGTCAAAAACATTTAGTACAAATGCATGGGAATTAGACTAGATAACTACAACTTACAGTCCTTAAAGCTTTTACCAATTTCAACTTCTGATAACAACTTTAGTCTGTATAAATATCAGTATTTAAGCAGTTGTAGATCTTCGACTTGGCTTCATCATTTTCTGATCTCTCTGATGTCAGGAGTTGTTCTGAGATAGTTCTTCAACAAACATTTCTCAGCATATCTTAGTTCATCAATCATTCTCCTTTTGACATCTTTAAGCTCTGCAGTATCTTCACCAGTTTGAAAGATTGCAGCTCTGAGATCATTGATCTTTGCTTTTCTCAACTCCTGATCTAGTCTTATGACATAAGCTTTGTCAGACTCCAGATTGAATTCAAGTCCCTTAATACCAAGATATGTTCTGATCTGTGCAGTATTAGGCTTCATATCAACAATATCACCATTGTGATCTCTGTACTTTGGAACATATATGCTGTCAGACTTAACAGAATAAAGCCTTTTCTGTCTCTGAATCTGTTCTTTTAAGTAGTTTGTAGCAGTCTCTGTTATTCTGTCATCCACTTGAAGTAAGAAAAGTGCATGCTCCAATTCTTCAAAATACTTCAATGGAATGGCATTTTGTCTTATATGATAAACCCTACCATCTGTCATGAAATACAACATGATGTATTCTTTCAAGTAGGTATGGTAAACCATCTGTACAGATTCCAGTTGATTCAATCTCTCAGGAGTTGCTCCAATACCTGGTTCACTCAAGGAAGTTGGATCATTGGTAGTGTTGTGTACTCTTCTTTCATCAGCACTTCCCAATCCAGTTTTATCTCTAGCTTCCTTTTCAGTAACTACTCTTGCTTCAAAACCACTTGCAGTAGTCTTCAAAGATTGAGTCTGTTTTGCTTTAGTGAATCCTGGTAGGAGTGTCTTTGATCTATTTTCTGATATCAAGTTAACTTGAGCTCTGTCAGAGGTTACTTGCTTTTTCTGAATATCAGAACTTACAATTTCTTGACTCTGAACAACTTGAGCCATGTCAGAGGTTGTTTTAAGAACTTTTCTTGAAGTCAGAGCAAGATCATCCTTTTTATCAGTAATTTCTTCTTCCTCAGGAGGTACATAAACCTTGATAGGTTCACCAACCTTTTCTTTACCCTTGGATCTTGGATCTATCTGTGGTTGTGATCTAGCCAACATTGCTTCAGTATGTGTCCTTTCTTTGATCACAATGCCTTTGAGTTTTGGAAGTGAATTTTTACCAGAAGCTTCAGATTTAGATGTGACTTTCTCTGATTTAAGTCTAGCTTCTTCTTCCTTTAAACTTTCCAAGTCCATTCCTGGATTTTCTTGAAGAAATAACTGTCTTGACATTTCCTCATCAAGATCTAGAAGTTCATCAGAACTTATCATTTTACCAGCAGCAGAACTTATTCTTTTCCCAGTATCAGAACTTGTCCTGTGACTAGCTTGTCTTGATGTAAACCTTCTACCTTGACTATGACCGCTACCCATTCCAGAGTATCCTTGATCATCATTTCCATCATCCTTTCCTTGCAGTGTCTTGTTAGTGTTGCATTTGGACTTAATTACCTTCTCCCCCTTTTTGGCATCAGCAGGTAGTAAAAGAGAGATAAGTAATTCCACTGAGGATTGGATTTCAGTAAGATGCGATTGCTGAGAAGCTTGATTTGTCAGAATGTCATCAATCTGAGCTTGTTGTTTCTCTTGAGTTTTCTCAATATAAGCAATCCTCTCAATGGTAGGTTGAAAGAACTTTTTCTTATCAATTTTCCAAACTTGTTCTTGTTTGAGAAAGTTCTCCTGAATCTTGTGTAGCTCTGCATGAGTAGTTGAATGAAGACCTTGTAGATGTTTAATACTCAATGCAGTGACTCTAAGCTGGGTTTTTAAATCATCAGAATTTAACATTTCATCAGCTTTAGTCAAGTGCTCAGCAAGATGTATTGCAGTTGGAACACATGAAACTGAGTTCCATTCCTTAGTCCACACCTGACCTGCAGGAGTTTCACTCCAAGGTACTGGTGCAGCCCCGGTAACAAACTTCTTTACCAGTTCAGACTTAGGAAGAGTCTGTTGAGAAGTATGTCCTGAAGGACCTGCTTCATCAGCATCTACAGTTGGAGCAGCATCACCAGTATCTCCAGCATTTGCAGCATCAGAACTTAAAGAATCAGTATCTTCTGATAAGACAACAGTGTGAGTAGCAATGGAGGCTTCAGCATCCTCTAATTGCTGATCTGATACTAAGTTCTGATCAACAGCCATATCCTGATGCTCACCTAAAGTCTGATCATCAGCATCTTGATGCAGAGAAGGTGTTGTTGATAACTCTGGAGTTTGAACAGCATCAGTAACAGGTGTTGTGGAAGGATTATTTGCTGTTCGAGCTTCTAAGAGAAATACTTCAGACACAACCAAGTGTTGAACATCAATATCAGCACTTGTGCCTGGATCAACCAGAGACACAGATGGTGAGTTAGCCTTGTCAGATACAGCTTCCTGAGATGGAGTTGATGGAGAAGAAGTGACTGGAGCAAATTCCTTGTCTTATGAGATCAGAGATTCCTGATCCCCTTCCTTTGCTGCTTCCTCGTCATCATCTGAAACTGGCCTTTGTGCCCTCTGTTTCTTGTACTTCCTTGTTGATTTGGATTCCTTGGGAGTTTCAGGAACTGTCATTCGTCTAAGCCTCTTGAGAAGCCTAGAACCCCCAATTTCAGAATCCTTCTGAGAAATCTCTTTCTCAGCTTCAGATACAACAGGTTCTCTAGAAGAAACCTGTTCCTCAGAATCAGATTCATCTCTCAATGCAATCCTCCTTCTCTTTTGAGATGTTTGAGGAACATGCTTTGTCCTCTTTGGCTTGGAAGATGAAGGCTTCACAGTAGGTGTTGAAGATGAAGGTTGAGCAGTCTGTGAAGTGGAGAGATAGGATTTGAGATATGTTCTGAGGGCAGGTTGAGTAGAATGAGAGGTAGGTACTGAGGTTGATGGATTTTGGGTGTTTGGAGTTGGTTGGACATCAGAGTAAACAGATCTATAAGTATCAGGATCAGCATTTACCAGGATCTGTTTTACAGACTTAGGAATCTGTAATGGTCTAACCACTTTTTTCTTAGTATCAGCATTTACCAGGTCATTAAAGTATCATTTTGCAACCTTAAAAGGTGGGGTTTGAGTGCTGACTAAATGAGGTTCATCAGTACAGTAAGTGTAAATAAGTTGACAGAATCTAGCAAAATAAACAACATCTCGATCCTCTGTCATCCTATCCCCAATAAAACCAATTATTCCAGTTGCAAAATCAAAATGAGTTTGATGAATAATAGCATACCCTATGTGCTGACTCAGAATTGGGATAGCATCAAAATTTGAACATTTGTTCCCAAAAGCTTTGGTGATGCAATCAAAGAAGAAACTCCATTCTCTTCTGATATTAGCCCGTTTCAACTGTCCAATTTTCGTCAGATTCTTTTCATATCCCAATTCAGCCATTAACTCCCCAAGGGCTGAGTCCTCTGGAATTGAGAAAGTACAATCTTCTGGAAGATGTAAAGCCCTGCGCACTGTACCAGGAGTGACTATAAAGGATGAATCACCCACTTGGAAGATAATACTGGGAGTTCCACATTGACCACCATCATCAAAAAATCCAGTCCTCAAAAACCTCAGAACTTGTTGGCTTGAAAAGAATTCAGGCTGTGTTAATGCATACCCAACCTCACTATGTGCAAGAAGATCTTGCACAAAGTGTAATTCAGATGGAGCTTCAGTGTGATCAAGAACTGCAGCATAGTTGTTGGGGACAAACTTAGCTCCATCAATGATTAAATCCTTTGGTGCCATGTGAAAAAAAATGAGATTCAAGTATGCCTGTTAGGTGTTTGAGATAATGTCTGTATGAAAAACCAACGTGAGAAATAAAGAGAAAGAGAGTAAAAGTAAGGAGAGAGATAAAATATGAAGAAAATAAAAGATTAAAGAAATCTTCTCTCTGTTGTACTTATACTCTGAACAAAAATGTTACCGTTGGACACCTGTCAGACATGCAATAATAACGGACAGTTACTGGGCTCGAGAAAACATGAATCATTACTTACCCATTTACCTAGTTTCAAGGAAAAACCGTTCCATTTATCAAGAGAAACAGTTTTAATTCAAAAGTTAAACCGTTATCACTGATTGAATTATTTTTCACTGCATCATTGATATTCTGAAAATACATCACATGAAAATGACCAAGATAAATTAGATAAGTAAGTGCTGAAAATGAATCAGAACTTAATATAAAACAAAATTTATATGGTCATCAGAATATTAATCAGGATTTATCAACACAAGATAAAATAACTCAGAGACAAAATCTTGAAGGAAAAAAAACTTTCATTAATATATCAAGACAATACATTTATGAAATGGAAATTACATCAATACTTATACAAGATTTTCCCTAAGCTTCTAAACCTAACATCAACAGCCTTAGTCCTAGCGAAGAAGCCTGACAAAGCTGATGATGAAGAAAAACAGGAAGAAGACGAGATTAAGTCATCTTCTTCTTCCTACTCTCGACAAACGGAATGGCGAGTCTGATGATTCGCTCTTGCTGGCGGAGAGCTTCCAGCCTTTCCTCCTCCAATCGCTCCAGATGGCGATGGTAGTCCATATAGAAGAACAGAAGGTGTGTCAGTACCTCCTGTGGGACAGAGTCCCATATCTCCTCAGGAATGGCTGTGACATGCCATTCCTGCTGCCACTCGGCACAACTTAGCTACATATTGAAGTTTTGGTAGTTCAAAAACATGTTGTATCGGACCATTGTGTTTTTGAAAGAAGAAGTATGAAGATAAGTGTGTGAGAAGAAATTGATGGAAAGACTGATGCGAAGTGGCGGCTTATATAGGCAAGAGAATGCCAGGAGACGCAAAGAAATTGAATGCTGACAGATAGAATTAATTCTACCTCGTCTCCCTAGACTTTGAAAAAGAATAACATTCATTGGAAAGAGGAATCATGGGTTAAAATGCACAAGAAACAAGAAATAGTGGACTGTTCAAGGACGAATACCATTAATCATAATCATAGTGACTATTAATGTTCCACTTCAACATATTCTAGTTCGAACTGAGACTGTTACCAAATTTTATTCACAGATAAGCCAAGTAAAGGATTAGACTGAGAAATCAGAACTTAGACCTATACCAGAACTTAACAGTCATCAGAACATAATTTCTTAACTCGAAAAAGGAATGCCCATCTTAGTAACTCCTCATACAAGTTCTGAGTTATAGACGTCAGAACTTAATCATCAGAATGTGTAACTAGAACTTGTCCTCAGAATTTGTGCAGTAATGACACAATGACTGTTTATCTAAAATAACATAGACCACCACAAAATTTTCATCATTCAGATGGAGTGATTAGTGTGTGCATTAAGCTAAATAATAGACAAAGAGTAAAGTCTGATGCAATTCAGTACATCTTAGAAATAAGGCATAACTAAAATTTTGCTAAAGAGCTGTCATTGTCCTGAAACCTACTGATGAATGAGTTCATGCTTTAGTCCACCTCAACTGTTTTGTGCTAATTTTATGCATCTTTTGAAATTCTATTTTACAGTGGCTTCTCAGTGTAAGTGAGTCGCGACTGTTTATCAGAATTTATGCTATTATCAGAGTATTTCTCCAGTAATCATAGAGTGTGAAAAGTCACCAAGAAAATATTTTGCTTTTCTAATACATATCTACTTAATACCAGCAATGCACTTGGGTCGTCCCTTCCACATTTTTACTCTAGATCTCAAAGGAGCACCTGATTTTATTCTTTGATCTTTTTGCTTTTTTTTTTGATAAGTGAGGTTTATCAGCACTTAGTACATTCAGCAGTTTTACTAGTATCGGAACTTAACAGATGAGTAGCATTATTCTAATTTGTGACTTAGTAATAAGATATACAAAGTAAACTTAACTAAGCTCAATTATCAGAATTTGCTAGTGTCATAGGGTTTCCACTGAAATAATTACTTCTTACATGGAATCATTTGTTTATTGAAGACTACTAGGTCAGTATCTAGCACAGTTATCCTCATAGGATTGAATAGGTACTTGAACAGACATATCACTTATCAGAGTTTAGAAACATATATCAGACAACAATCAGTACTTAAAGACATTTATCAATTAAGCACAGAGTACACAATGAGATTAATTCTGCAAATACTGAGCATAAAGTCTGATAACACAGAACAAGACTAAGCAGATTTAGAGAAAGAACCTAAAACCATTCCAAGTTCATTTACCAATCTTGTAAAAGTAGCTTCAAACAGTGGTTTTGTGAAGATATCTGCTAGTTGTTGATCTGTGGGAACAAAATGCAATTCCACTGTACCTTCATCCACATGTTCCCTGATGAAGTGGTACCTGATGCTGATGTGCTTTGTCATTGAGTGTTGAACTGGATTACCTATCATAGCAATATCACTTTGATTATCACAGTAAATAGGGATTTTGAAATATGTTAACCCATAATCCAGTAACTGATTCTTCATCCAAATAATCTGTGCACAACAACTTCCTGCAGCAATATACTCTGCTTCTGCAGTTGATGTGGAAATTGACTTTTGTTTCTTGCTGTACCAAGAAACCAATCTGCCTCCAAGAAATTGGCAGCTTCCACTTGTGCTTTTCCTGTCAATATTGCAACCTGCAAAATCTGCATCTGAGTAACCTATTAGTTTAAAATCTGATTCTCTAGGATACCATAATCCCAGAGCAACTGTTCCTTTAAGATACTTAAAGATTCTTTTTACAGCTGTTAAGTGAGGTTCTCTTGGATCTGCTTGAAATCTAGCACAAAGACAGGTAGCATACATGATATCAGGTCTACTAGCAGTTAGATAGAGTAGAGAGCCAATCATACCTCTGTAGTCAGTAATATCTACTGATTTACCGGTATCCTTATCCAGTTTTGTCGCAGTGGCCATTGGAGTGGATGCACTTGAACAATCTTGCATTCCAAATTTCTTCAACAAGTTTCTGGTGTACTTGGTTTGACAAATAAAAGTGCCTTCCTCATTCTGCTTGACTTGAAGGCCCAGAAAATAGCTAAGTTCCCCCATCATACTCATCTGATATCTTGACTGCATTAGCTTGGCAAACTTTTTGCAAAGTTTGTCATTTGTAGATCCAAAAATGATATCATCAACATAAATCTGGACCAGAAGTAAGTCCTTTCCATGGTTGAGGTAGAACAATGTTTTGTCTATTGTCCCTCTGTTGAATCCACTTTCCAGAAGAAACTGAGCTAAAGTCTCATACCATGCTCTAGGAGCTTGCTTAAGTCCATAAAGTGCTTTATCAAGCCTGTAGACATAATCTGGATGTTTGGTATCTACAAAACCTGGAGGTTGTTCAACATATACCTCCTCCTCCAATTCTCCATTAAGAAAAGCACTTTTCACATCCATTTGAAAGACAGTAAACTTTTTGTGAGCAGCATAAGCCAAGAATATCCTTATGGCTTCTAACCTAGCAACTGGTGCAAATGTTTCATCATAATCAATTCCCTTCTGTTGAGAATATCCTTTTGCAACCAGCCTTGCCTTATTCCTTGTAATTATGCCATCAATGTCAGTTTTGTTTCTGAATACCCACTTTGTACCAATAACAAATCTATTCTTTGGTCTTGGCACTAGGGTCCAGACTTTGTTTCTTTCAAATTCATTCAACTCTTCCTGCATTGCTTGCACCCAATCAGCATCTTGAAGAGCTTCTTCCACTTTCTTTGGCTCAGTCTGAGAGAGAAAAGAATTGTAAAGACATTCATTTGAAGTACCTGTTCTAGTTCTGACACCTGCATCAGGATTTCCAATTATCAAATCAGGTGTATGTGATTTTGTCCACTTCCTTGCAGATGGAAGGTTTTCTCTAGAACTGGATGCTCCCCCATGATCCATGCTATTTTCATTTTCATTTTCTGATGCTCCCCCTGAAACTATGCTCTCTGAGTTGGATTCTTCAGTATTTAGATTTTCAGCACTATCAGAACTTGGCTTATCAGAACTTGACGAATCAGAACTTGAAGAGCCAGATGCATGTTCTGATGTTTTTTGAGATGTGGTAGGATCTTGAGTATGCTCCCCCTGCATAGGTGCATCTTCCTTTGACGTAGTCTCCACAGTTTCAATAACATCAGAGTTTAATCCATCAGAGTTTACAATATCAGGACTTAGACTATCAGGATTTTCTGTATCAGAATTTGAGTCTTCATTTTCAAATCTCAGCTAATCATGGTCAATGAAATCTTCAAGACCAGTAATCTTTTTGTCATCAAAAGAGACATTGATAGATTCCATGACCACTTTTGTTCTCAAATTATAGACTCTAAAGGCTTTTGTGAAAAGTGGATATCCAACAAAGATTCCTTCATCAGCTTTTAGATCAAACTTTGATAGATGTTCAGGATGAGTCTTGAGAACAAAACACTTGCATCCAAATACATGAAAATATTTCAGATTTGGCTTCTTTTTCTTCACCATCTCATATGGTATTTTTCCATGCTTGTTAATGAGTGTTGCATTTTGAGTAAAACAAGCAGTCTGCACAGCTTCAGCCCAGAAATAGATTGGAAGCTTTGCTTCTTCAAGCATTGTACGTGCAGCTTCAATGAGAGTTCTATTCTTCCTTTCAACAACTCCATTTTGCTGTGGAGTTCCAGGAGCAGAAAATTCCTGCTTTATTCCATAGCTTTTGCAGAACTCTTCCATTATCAAATTCTTGAACTCAGTGCCATTATCACTCCTTAAAACTTTCACAGAATCTTTGACCATTTTATCCAGATGTTTGATATGATCAATCAAGGTTGATGCAGTTTCACTTTTTGTATGCAAGAAATACACCCATGTGTATCTGGTGAACTCATCCACTATGACCAACGCATACTTCTTCTTTGCAATGGACATGACATTTACTGGACCAAATAGATCAACATGTAGTAGATGATAAGGCTCAAGAATTGATGATTCAGTCTTGCTCTTGAATGAAGATTTTCTTTGTTTGGCTTTCTGACATGAATCACAAAGACCATCAGGAGCAAATACTGTGTTTGGCAATCCTCTCACAAGATCTTTCTTGACCAGTTCATTTATATTGTTGAAATTTAAATGAGAGAGTTTCTTATGCCAATTTCAGCTTTCTTCAATTGATGCTCTACTCATCAGACAGATTGCAGAACCATCAGTACTTGTTGAAAGCTTAGCTTCATAAATGTTACCACGCCTGTATCCTTTCAGAACAACTTTGCCTTTAGATTTACTCACAATTTCACAGTGTTCTTCAAAGAAATCAACATGATAACCTCTGTCACAGATTTGACTTATACTCAGTAGGTTGTGTTTAAGTCCTGAGACTAGAGCTACTTGTTTAATTATGACACTTCCAAGATTGATATTGCCATATCCTAATGTTTTTCCAATGTTGCCATCTCCATAAGAAACACTTGGGCCAGCTTTCTCCACAAGGTCTGATAGCAGGGCCTTATTTCCAGTCATATGTCCTGAACATCCACTGTCCAGAACTAGAATATTTTTCCTGTTACCCTGCAATCATAAAGACCACTAATTATTAGTTTTAAGGACCCAAACTTGCTTGGATCCTTTGGCCTTATTAAGTTTGTTAACATTTGCAGCGGATTTAGCATCAGAGTTTATGTTAACATTTTTCTTATCAGAACTTACACTATCAGACTTTGAATCAGAATTTACACTAGAAGGAACAATGGAAACTTTCTTCAAAGAAGGTTTTATTTGATAATAATCATAGCATAAACTATGATATTCCTTACAAGTATAAATGGAATGCCATAAACTACCACAATGAAAACAAGGATTTTGTGGTTTGTATCTAACAGACTGACTCTTAACTCCTGATTTTGAAGGTAAGGAGTTAATATTCTTATTCTTCGTGCAAAAAGAAGCCAGATGGTTAGAACTTCCACAGTTATGACATGTTTTCCTAGGAGCATCAGGAACAGGTTTATAATCATTGCTTTTATTCATACCTTCCTTTCCATTCCTATTTTTCCTAGGTGATTTTACCTTGTTTGCATTCTTAACATCTTTCAGCTTATGCTTAAGCTGCTTCTTTGTCATTAAGCCTATGTTCACTTCAGCTGTCTTTTCCTGTTTTAGTTTGTCAGAAGTTAATTTCTTTGTAACTTCTGATTTTTCATTTTCAGACTTTACAGTTACAAACTTAACAGGTTTTAACTTTGGCTTTTGCTTATCAACAGACTTAATTTCTTCAGTTCCTTTATCTTTCTTATCTTCTCCATAACCTAAGCCCTCTTTCCAGTTTCCACTACTTAGCAAATTTTGAGTTGTTTTGCCAGAGTTAGTCCAAGTCCTGATAATCTCTCTTTCCTTTTCTAACTCAGTTTTTAGAGATTCATTTAATTTTAGCACTTCATTCCTAACATAAAAAGCATCATCTCTATCCTTCTGAGTTTGATGGAACATGACTAACTCTTTTTCTAAGAAATCATTTCTTTTCTTAAATGCAAGATTTTCAGAAGTTAATCTTTCACATGTTAAAGTTTGATCTCTATAACTAACAAACATGGTTTTAAGATATCTTCTCAACTCATTAATATCATCAGTATGAAAAGCATAAGTAGTCTGAGGTACCTTTGTTTCAGCAGCTTCAGAACTACTCTCAGCACTTTCTTTATCAGCATTTGCCATCAATGCATAGTTTTCCTCACTTTCAGAGTCTGAGGTGTCTGTCCAGCTTTTCTGCTTTGTGACAAGAGCATTGCCTTTGTCACCCTTTACCTTCTTGCAGTCAGGAGATATGTGGCCTTTCTCACCACAGTTATAGCATTTAACATTGGTGTAATCTCCTCTGTCAGACTTTCCTCCTCTGCCTTGAGATCTTCTGAAATTCTTCTTATCAGAACTTATGCCTTTCCTGGAAAACTTCTTTCCCTTCCTGAACTTCCTGTATGCAATCTTTGTGATTCCTTTCACCATAAGAGCACACAGCTTCATCATCTCCTCATCAGCATCAGTCTCAGGCAAGCTTTCAGAATCTGAGTCATCATCACTCTCAGAACTTGATGACTCAGTATCAGACTTTATGAAAAGAGCTTTACCCTTGTCTTTCTTTGAGGAAGCTGCTTTGGGGAATTCTTCTTCAGCCTTAAGAGCAACCATCCTTGACTTTCCTCCTTTCCTCTTGCTTCTTTGTTCCATCTCCAGCTCATGAGTCTTGAGAATTCCATAGATTTCGTCAAGAGTTGTTTCATCAAGATTGTAGTTGTCTCTTATTGTCATTGCCTTCAAATCCCAGCATTCAGGAAGAGCTAACAGGAACTTAAGGTTTGAATCTTCAAGATAATACTCTTTATCAACCAATGACAAATCATTCAAAAGTTTGACAAATCTATCATATAAATCATTCAATGACTCATTAGTCTTTGAGTCAAAGTGTTCATACTCTTGAGTGAGTATTATCTTCCTGTTCTTCTTAATTATGTCAGTTCCCTGACACCTTGTTTCCAGAGCATCCCATATCTCCTTAGCAGTCTTGCAGTTGATTACCCTGTTTGACATTACATTATCAATGGCGCTATGTAGTAAGTGTCGTACCTTAGCATCCTTAGCAATTGATGCTATGTCTTCAGCAGTATAATCACTCTTCTCTTTTGGTACGGTCTTTGCTGCTTCACCTGCAACTGCAACAACGAGCTTGGTTGGTTTGTGAGGGCCTTCCTTGATTCTATCAAGGTATTCTGGATATGTTGCTTCCAGGAACATGGTCATCCTTACCTTCCATATGGGATATTCAGATGGTCTCAGTATGGGAACTCTGATGGTCTCATACCGACTCTGAATTTGTGTCTTTGGTGATTCCTCAGTTTTGGTAGGCTTAGTTGGAGTTTCTGTGTCCGACATGATTGTGTTTGGATCTTTAACTGTATGTATGTTAACAGTTAGGCTCTGATACCAATTGTTAGGTCACACACACACTGTAGAGGGGGTGAATACAGTGTATAGTACACTCAAATCGAACTTTAAGAACTTAAGTAACAAAAAACAAACTTTATTGAAACAATAAACTCTGTTATAGTATGGAACTGTTACCTCTCAGTGATGAACAAATATCACGAGAGCTGCTAGGGTTACAATGAATAATCTTCTCTAATAATGATAACACTTATAGTGTAAACCCTATGTCTGTGTTTATATACTACACAGTTACAAGATAATCGCTAATTGATATGGAATATAATTCCGCTTCCTAAAATATATCAATCAGATATCTTTTCTTCCAAGTATTCCATTCTTTACGGAATTCCTTCTTCATGCATATCTCTTCTTATGTTTATCTTGATCTTCTTTCCTTTAATCAGCTACTGTCCTTATCTGATCGTCCTTCAGCACTTAAGTTCTGATATCTATCTTCTGATGATTATCTCCTGATAACATAAGTACTGATATTCTTAAGTCCTGACTTCAAGTATAAGTACTGATCAACAGTTAAGTACTGATTTATCCTGTTCAAATAAGATCTGAAAGCTAAACATAAAATATATTAGCCATGACATTATCAAATATATATAACAAGATTCTTGAGAAATAACCTTTTTTTAGGATAGAAAATGTTATAAGGATCGTTTAGGCGCTTGAATCACTTGATTCCGATTTACGGATCAAAAGTTATGGTCGTTTTAGTAAAAGTGATTTACATGACAAAAACCGCTACGAATCACGAACTTTGAAAATATAAAGGATAGACTTAAACGTATTCATAAATCATAAAATTTTTACAGAGAGTAACATATTGAGTTGCCTAACTGTCATAAAAATTTCAAGTGAAAATAATGATTTCTCAGTTTTATAAAAATATCGGAGCCGAGACCGCGCGAGTAGAAACCGTAAGAATCTTTAAGCGGAGCCGACGACGATATTGAGAATGAACTCAAGATACTTAGGAAAATGAAGTTACCATAAAGTGATTATGACTTAAAAGAAATGTTAAGGGTAGTATGAATTGAGAGGGTGTATAATGAGTAGCACATGAGTGTGAGTTACCGTAAGTTAGGACGGAACCTAACGAAATGCAATATGTTTATGGTTATAGATTTCCGAGCGGAACCTAGAGCATCCTCCACCTCGAAATACCCAGGCAAGTTTACAAACCCAACTCCATTTTTACTGTTGTGTTGTGAAAGGATTGTTTTACTATCATCGCTTAAATACCATGTTTGCCATGATACGTAGTTGTTGAATTTTTGCATAATATAGCGATGTTGTATGGTAAGTATATATCAAGAAATGTTATTTCGCTTGAAGCGTGACGTATTATATAAGACCGAAGGTCGGTCGGGATTTAAGATAAAACCCGGGAATCATTTCGGAGATATTATAGGACAGTTATAAGTCCATAGTAGTAAGTTTTAAAGGGACTCATCGTCCATTTATGAAACATTTAAACACCTCGAACTTTTAAAACGATTTCCCAATGAGCATATTCCCTCAACTATATTATACTGATTCGGATAATAAATGTTATTTACGTATCCCTTTATTATAAGAGTAGTATACTTCAAACGTTTTTTTATTCAAACCTGATTAATCATTATAGATTATTAATTATGTAAACACAAACTAGTTGAGGAATATTATTTAAATAAATCTTTTAGAGAGTAAACTCATTCGAGGTATGATTAATATCAATTATCATTTAATTATTTATAGACTATTATTTAATTAATGATTATTTATTAAAGGATTGTTATTGATTTAAAGATCATAGATCCTGATATACTTTCTGATTCAGAAGTATTATTCAAATAATTTCAGATCATCGGTGAATATTATCCCGACTTATTATTATATTGAATATAGTTTCGAGAAGAAACTTTTCCCCTTATTATTTATCTGTTGACAATGGTCAACTCACATCCCTAGTACTTCCTCCGAAATTCTCGGAAGTACGTATATACATATATACACTTATATTTTAAAAAGATAAACTATCTCTATCATTAAGCAAAATGCTTGGGGAACTTCAATGTGGTTCAAGTTCTTGAGACTGATAGAATTCTGTTGAAGGATAATGGAGGGGTAGACTCTGGTACTATGTGTGCTAGATGGGCTACCAAAGGTACCGCATGCAAAGGTACTCTGTGTACTCAGGTACTTGTGAAGTATGTGCATACCCGAAAATGGGACACGTAGCCCGAATGCGGCCAGGGTGATACCCGAAAGATGACGGTTTCGTCCTTTTACTAGTAAAGAAGGTTAATTCCATAGGACGACTGATCATCGTATGTGGTAGCTCCTGTGAGATGTCCAAACTCTTCCAATTGGAATTGATATGCAATACCGTAACCCAAGCCTAGGTGCTGGGATTACTATTAAGGCATTCGCAGGTTATAAAACCCCTTAAAGAATTATTTTTGTAAGAAGGTGTGGGACACCAAGAAATCTATTTTTAAATAAAATAAATACATAATATATGATGTTATTATACAGTCATTTTCATACTGTACATTATTATGCTGAGCATTATAGCTCACACTTGTTTTCTTAAATTGAAACAACACAACAGTGAATCAAGATGCCTGTCATGAGAACCACAGCCAGGAAACGGGTAGGAAATGGCCGGCTGTTCCGTAGATTATTTGGTGCGGTACCTCAGGTAGTCAGAATAAGCTGGATTAGTTTTCAGTTGTTTATAGTTCGGCTTATTTATAAGTATGGTTTATGTAAGATAAGAAATAAGAAATGTATATTTGGCCGGCGGATTAACCTTACTTAAAGGTCACTCCCCCGGTAAGACTAATTATATTTGGGTTGTAATAAAATTTCTCTAGTAATGATGGTTCGTTTCCAAGACAATAACCTGTAAGTGTGTGTGTTAAGTGTGGGGTCGTGAAGCGTGAGTATATATATATTGTAGTGTGAGTTGTGTAAGTTTAGATAGCGTGGCTTCCGAGACTCCTGACCCCGGGTTTTGGGGCGCCACAGAAATGGTATCAGAGCCTTAGGTTATCAAATCTTGGAAATGATAGGATATAAAATACGTAGACCTAAGAATAATAAAACAATCAATTACTGCTCAAGTTGAGTTCGTCGTCGGGCTACACGGGTAGTCTTGACTATTTTACCCTCAAGGGAATTCCAACTCTAAGTTAGTAACACCTTGCTTACTGTGTCGGGTACCAGTGGAGCCTAGGAGGGAGGTTGACCCTATTGATGATGTCATGATTCCTGAGCATAACCCTATTCCCGAGCCAGAGAGCCCACCCATTAATGATTCAGACGATGACCCTACTGAGGATGTCCTAGAGGATGAGACTGAGCTTCCTGTCCCCGTAGCTAATGGCGTAGTATGGAGAGATGTAGAGATATACCCACACCAGGCTATTCGCTCTCCTACACCACCCCCAAGGATCCAGAGCCCTATGTCCTATACTGATGACGATGATGAGGAGGCGATACGCGCACAGTTCCATGAGGTCCATGACATATCCTCTAGCGACCCAGATTCACCTCTACCACCACCGGCGACCATGCATGTAGCCGTACACGACTGGGTAGTGGGTCAGCTTAACGCTGAGATCACTGCGGCATCTGCTCGCATTGCTAAGTTATGCCAGGCACTGACAGCTGAGAGAGCCACCCGACTAGGATACCCCGGAGGTTTTAGAGCTGTTTCCCCAGCCATAGCCCGTAGAGAGATCGATGGGATCGAGCTCCGTACCAGGGTTCAGATGAGAATGACATCAGTGGGAGGATACATCCCGGTAGTTGATGCAGAGATGATGATTGCAGGAGCGATGAGGAGGGTGCGTGACCTCACTCGCAGTGATAGTGACTGAGAGATTAGTGACTAGATGTAGACCTTGAAGAAGGCTGAGTGACTTGTCACCAATTTAGATAGGATTGCTAGTAGTAGATAGCGTTCCTAGCCTTTCAGGGTACACGGCTTATGTATTTTCATTTCAGTATTTAGAACTAGTAGTGTTAGATTGTAATTAGGAATGTATGAACTCGGCTAGTTGTTTCATCCCCAAGATATAAATGGGAGATCTTATGAATATATATCTAAGCAGTTATTAAGAAATGATGTCTATATTAATGCACTTTATAAAACCTGTTAAGTAATAAATGACATGCTTACATATGAACAAAATAACCTAACTGTTATAATCATGTGACCAATTTTCTTTATCAGAATAATGTCACCCCGTAGAAAAGGAACCAGGGCACAGCCCGCAGAGTCTGTTAACCAACAACGAGGTGACCCAGTAGTAAATGAGGAAAGTGAAGAAGACATAGACTATAATGAATATGATGAGGAAGAATATGTAAAAGAAGAGGCTGAGGATACCCAACAGGGAGGGAACCCATGAATGAATTTATGGAACTACTGAGAGCAAATCTGAACCAACAGCCTATTCCACCATTGCCCCATGCTGCCCAACAGACTGCAGCTATTGCCTTTAGAGCCTTCAAATCCCTCAAACCCCCAGAGTTTCTAGGATCTGCCGACCCCGTTGAAGCACGGGCCTGGCTCAAAGAGATAGAAAAGTCCTTCGAGATACTAGGAGTTAAGGAACGATATAAGACCATTTTCACTTCTTATATGCGGAAAGGAGAAGCTAACTATTGGTGGGAGTCCAAATGAAACCTAGAAACTGATGTTGTGATCCCATGGGATAGATTTACCCGACTGTTCTTAGACAAGTACTTCCCTAGGTTTATGGAAACCCAGATGGAGATTAGGTTTCTGCAATTGAAATAGGATAAGATGACCGTGGCAGAATATGAGACCAAATTTACTGAGTTGTCTAGATTTATGCCTGAGTTTGTGAATACCGAAGAAAAGAAAGCGTGAAGGTTTCAGCTTGGTCTGAAACAATGGATACAGAACCGAGTAGCAGTGTTAGAGCTGACAGACTATGCCACCTTAGTACAAAAAGCCTCGACTGTTGAAGCTGGTAGTGAGCAGACTGTGAAGGAAAAGGAGAATAGGAAGTGGAAGATAGGAAGCCAAGGAATAGGAACCGGGAACAGGAGCCTTCCGAGCAGGTTCGTCAGGGGAGCGGTGTCCCAACCTGCAAGAGGCCCAGGATTAAGAAAGGCCCCAAGTGAGAGCGTTGGCCAGGGCGGCGAACAATCTAGGGCAATATTTCATAGCCAACCACGTGCCCCAATACTAGAGTGTCAGACCTATAAGAAGAGGCACCTTGGAGTGTGTACCCAGACAAGAGCCCCTCTAAGATGTTACCTGTGTGACCAAATCGGGCACCTTGCCAACAGTTGCACCCGGTCCAAAGTAACGTGTTTCCAATGTCGAAAGGTAGGACACATGAAGAGGGATTGCCCAATGTTGAAGCCCCCAGCCTCAGGAATGAGTAAAGCTACATCCAACCGACCTCCAGCCGCTAGGACCTTCAACATGACTATTCAGGATGCTGTCCGAAACACTGACGTGATAGCAGGTACCCTTTTGTTAAATTCGGAACATGCAAATGTCCTATTTGATTCTGGAGCAACCAAGTCTTTTATATCTCAAGATTTTGCTAGAAAGTTAAAACTTAATGCCATACCCTTACGTGAGGTATTACGAGTGGAAATAGCAAACAAAGAAATAATCCCTGTAAATCAAATATACCCTAAATGCAAGCTAAAATTAGAAGGGAAGATCTTCGAGGTCGACCTAATACCATTCGCATTAGGATAATTTGATGTGATCTTAGGAATGGATTGGTTATCCAGTAACGGAGCGCAAATAGATTGTGAACAGAAGAAAGTTAAGATAAGAGTGCAGAATTATAAAGAAGTAGTGTTTAAAGGTCAACGACAGAATCAGAAATTCTGACCATGCTTCAAGCAAAAAGATTGTTAAGGAAAGGTAACGAGGCCTATTTGGCTTATGTGATAGATACCAAGAAGGACGTCCCTAATATACAGGACATACCCATAGTAAACGAATTCGAGGATGTATTTCCAGAAAACTTACCAGGATTACCACCTGACAGAAAAATAGAGTTCGCTATAGAGTTAGCACCAGGGACGGCACCAGTATCCAAGGCCCCATATAGGTTAGCCCCAGTTGAGATGAAAGAATGTAATAACCCCAAAATTTTGGACTTTTTGTAACCCTTATGAATAGTGATTTTACTGATTATGCTGAATAAGAAAAATTTACATACCACACTTTGTAGGGATTCTTTTATTGTTATTCTGAGATCTTATTAGTACTCTATATGATATATAAGTGTATGTAAAGATCGTCAGAATCCAAATTCGAACACTTTGATTTTTCCCAAAAATCCACCAGATACCGAAAGAATTGAGTATAAGGTAACAAGATAAAAAGGATTTAAATTCAAGGATTATAAGAGAGGATCATAAAAGGAATATAATGTATTGAGAAAGGTTAAGGGAACCCAAGTAATAAGATCCCGGGATGATCCCTCAAACGATAAATGAAAATGAAAGTTAAGTGAACCGTATAACAGATCAGCGATCATTAGCCAAGTAATTAGGAGTTAATCAAAGAGGTTAGTGATGATGATGTCATCACACCAACAAGAAGAAGACAAGTGTGGGAAGATGACATAAGCATGACACAATGGGAAGGAATTGTTGGTTGATTATAAGCCACATAAATTTTACCATGGTAAAAGGTTAATTAACAACAAAAACAAAGCAACCAAGCAAACACATTCATTTCTCTTCCCCCCATCTCCTTGCTCACGGTTTTTTGAAGAAAAACAAGAAGAAAATTTTCCAAACCCAAGCTCCACTCAATCATAATTCAAGAGATTTGTTTCTTTGGATCCTATATTTCATAACTAAGAAGAGCAAGTAGTTTGAGTGCTTGAATCAAAGGTTTTCTATCTCAAACAAATCATTTTAGTTTAGGGTGAATAGTAACTTTCAAGAACAAATTTTTGATTCTTCATTTTATTTGTAAGGTCAAGGTAGCTTAAGCATAGATAAAGGCTTCCATGGGCATTCCAAGGATCTTTCATGGATTAAAAGCTTCAAGGAAGGTATAAAACTTCAAACCCTAGTTTTACTTTAAATATTTAGGAGTGGTTTTGATTAATATAGTTCATGAGAAGCAGGATGCTTGTGTGCTTAAAGTTTGGATGGGTTTGTAGCGATTTGGATGATGGAATCTTGTTTATAGTTAATGAAACTTAAGTATAAGCTTTTAGTTCATGATTGAGAAGTAGTATAAAGTGGAAACCTTGAGATGTTGGGGCTATTGTAGTAGTATATGGATGAAGTTTGGTTGTAACAATGATTATGGGTTGATTATGGATTGAATTGGAGTAGTATAATATTTGGTAATTGCGTAAACATAGCCGTCGTAATGCCCGATTTACTTTAGACTGTTTTTGTTCTTAACATCAGGACCCGTGAACTCACTGTTAGGTTTTTACCATTGCCATGATTAGATAGTTCATGTTACGAGCTTCGTTTTGATATGTGGTTCGTTTGAATCCGATGTACGGTTTAGGAGAAACGGCCGTTTTAAGTAACGGCGCTTCGCGACCGAACCATTACCCCTCGCCTTACTTTGAAACCTTGGTTAAGGACCTTAAATGACTAATTGGGGTATGAAACAATTATGTAAAGTGGATTAGGCAGTTGGTAAGGTGCTCGCGAAAGAATCGCCTTAAAAATCTTAATGGTTAATTTACAAAAAATGGTGGAGCCGAGGGTACTCGAGCGACTTAAGAGAATTGTTGAGCGCAAAGCCAGCGTTAGAGTCTAATTGGTTAAAGTATAGATTCATAAGCAACTTTGGTTTAATTCCAACTTATATGTGGTTTATAGGTTACCAGACTCATCCCAGGACTTTTACCACCCCCAGTCGCTCAGGTAAGTTTTCTACCCGTTATACTGTTGTTGTGATGTATATATGTATATGCATTATCTTGTGATAAGTGCATGAATGTTATTAGCAAATCTTGCGATATATTGGAGCATGCTGATATGGTATATATGCATGTCTGTTTCGTAATCTTGATATCTAATTGTTGATTCAAATGCTTATAAGTTGCATAATACCTATGCTAGAGATAAGCAGTAGTTGCGTATACCCTTAGTATAGGGGACCCAAAGGTGAACATATTTCTAAACCGGGAGTCGATGTTCCCGAGTATATATATATATATATATATATATATATATATATATATATATATATATATATATTTATATATATATATATAGTTTTCAAAACTATTAATCGAATAAGGTTTATTCGATAACTTTATTTTTAAACATATTTCTAAACCGGGAGTCGATGTTCCCGAGTATATATATATATATATATATATATATATATTTATTTATATATTTATATATATATAGATATAGTTTTCAAAACTATTAATCGAATAAGGTTTATTCGATAACTTTATTTTTATTAATGAATATTACTTGGAATATTCATTCGAGGACTTATGACTCTGTTTATTCTATTTAATGAATATTACTTTGAATATTCATTCGAGGATTTATGACTTTATTTATTCTATTTAATGAATATTATTTTAAATATTCATTCGAGGACTTATGACTCCGATTATTTACTAAATAATATTCTTTATTTTATTAAAGAATAATGTTTCGATAATCAAACTTATTTTCGATTATTCAAATAAAGATAGTACTTTCGTATAAGTATATCTTTGGTTATTTAATATTCATTTCAAGTATGAGTTTTAAAACTTCTACTTCAAATTATTTATATAAAGATTATCCTTATGGGAATATTATTTAAATAATAATATTCAGATATTTTCTAATATATCGGGACTGATTTATTTCATTAAATCAGCATTACTCCAAACATTCTTAAAAATGTTTTCGAGTCTTCAAAATGATTTTAAAAGTTAGATCGGATCCCAAAACTCATTTTTATATTTAAGATCTTCCTTCAAAGGGGATTTAAATACTCGCTCAAAACCTGAGGGATCCGGCTCTGTGGTGTATTTTATATTCGCAACGAGGTTGCTGTTTTGATAAATGCATTGATTACTTACCCAACGTTCGGGAAGTAAGTCCATCTATTGAGTTGGCATAAGCAACATGGGCTCAGTGGGCGTCTATGAAAGTGTAAGTGGCTCAGTGGGAGTCCATCAAATGCATAAGTGGCTGAGTGGCAGTCCAGCATAAGGTCCTATTGCGGCCAGGGTGATGACCAGTGGGGAATTCGTCCATCTACTAGTAGAAAAGGTTACTTATTGGTATCTTTGCCTGATCAGCAAGATATCAGGTTTATGCCAAAGTTTTCTCCTCTCCAAATTTATTGGATATTGCAACTCTGTTTATAATTTTCATAACTGAGGTTTTCAAGGAGTGTATGAAATGTATATATATATATATAGGTGTATATATATATCGGGACTTAATGAAGTATCTCGTAACTTCATTTCTTTCAAATGATATTTCAAAGATTGAATCTATTCAAGTCTTATCTTGTAGTTTCATCAGTGTGATAAACTTTTGAAACTAATTATAACTTGAACGGTGGTAGTTCAAGTGGTATTCGGAAAAGATATAAGTATATTGGAGTATCCTGTAACTTCATCTTTTAAACTTATATCTAGTAAATGATTATCTTATGCATATCAAAGATTTTCAGAAAAACGTTGAGACAAGGTTAGATATATGAGATCACCTTGCAACGATATTTTTATACAGTTATAAACTGGAACTCTGTGTATATTATACATGTCAGAGGATTTCTAAGATTGTGAAAAGTATATATGTATATATATACTGAATATTTTGCGACTTGTCGCGTTAAGATATCAACTTGGTTCATTTCTTCTTGACCAAGACTTTCATGAGTACTATGAGAATGCTCATATATTGTTAATTATTATACATATTATTTCAGTGGGCTTGTTGCTCACCCTTGCTTTCTTCTTTCATCACACAACAAAAGATAGACAAGATGAACAGGATCAAGCTCCCAATTCGCGAGCAGATAGGAAACGTTCCGCAGTTTCCTGTAGGCGTTGATGCCGCCTTAGCTGAGGTAGGAACTACCAATAGGCTAGGTTTTCAACTATTGATGTACCATACTTATGTATATTATGAATTGTAATAATGGCAAAAAATATGTAAATTTATTCAGAAACCCTTTTGAGGTGTAATGACTTATAATTGTGGAATAAAATGACTTGTGTTATTTTTGGTATTCATCTCTGAGACTATAACTTGTGGTGTGTGTGTATATTGTGGGGTCACAGTACACAGTAGTTGGTTGACTGTTAAGATTAAGTATTGATAAGGGAAATGGAACTCGTGACAACCCGAATCCCCGACCCCGGATTTGGGGGTGTTACAGAAATGGTATCAGAGCTAAGGGTTATAAACCTCAGAGATGATGTGACGTTAAGATAATAAGTTCACTAAGATAATAAGAACTCTTGCCAAGTTCATAGTCGGGCTACCTAACGTAGTACTGACAGTTAAAACCCTTATGGGAACCCTTATAAATATTATGATAGAAGCGTAGTTCGTTATCGTATATAGTAGCGGGACTCCGAACCCTGAGGTTGAGGAGCAACAGCGCGATGATGTTTTATTACTAATTAGAGATCGGATTGTGAATCCGATAGAGCGTCCTAACGCAGGACTGGATGATGTTCATATTGAGGATGTAGCGGTTGAGGATGTTGTCCTAGAAGGGATTGTTGCTGAGGAGGATCCCGTGGAGGATCCTGACAAGAATGAATAAAGGACCACTGAGGAATTGATGACCATGGTTGAAAGTGTTTGTCCTAAATCCAATCATGTATGATGAGTTAGGAAGAACTTTCTTGTATTCCTATTTGATTTCATTTTGAATTAATAAAAGACTTGTTATATTTTTATGGGCTTTATCTATTTAAAGTGTATTAAATAAGATGTTCCATAGTTTAGAGTAAAGCTTCTAGAATTATAATGAGATTATAATAATGGGATCTAGAAGATGACAACTCTGGACTTAAACAGTTCCTGATCATAGGATAACTAATCGCATGTTAGTGGATCCGCAAAGATTGGTACATACTATACTTGCTCCCTTCAGGAGGATGTCTATTCTCATAGGCATTTGTGTGATGACATTATAGCTGGTATGTAGGTGCTTATTAGGGAATAAGTTCACTGAACATGACTTGATAAGTTGAACAACTAATGGAGATTACTCACGTGTCAATAGTTATTCACTGAGTGATAGTTGTACAAGTGTCCTTAGACTTGAGATCGTTAAAGGTATCTTATGTATAATGAACTGTGCTTTGGTTTAGTCCTTAGTCTCAAGGACATCCATTAGGTCTATTCTGGGCATAGGGATTTGTGTATAGAGATAGTTAACGTCAATAGAGGATCTACCCCTTCCAGTATAGGAAGAGAATATCCTATGTTATTCTTAGTATGCGAGTTCTGGAATCTCTGGCCAGAGTGTATGAAATTAGAAAGGAGTTTCTAATTTGCATTAATATGAACTTTGCATTATGAATAAGAAATCATATGATTAAATTTGATAGGCTTGACACAAGATCCATGCCTTGTATTTAATCAGGATATTATAAGGGTAGAAGGAATTCATTGTATGGTAACTAGTCACTGACAGGTTCTTGATATTCTAAGCAGTGAATTCATATTATCCGGATAGTCGCGATATGTTGAGAAGCATCACTCACGATGTAGAATAAATATAATTAATCAGTTAATTATATTTAGTGAATTTTAATATTCATATAAATAATTAATAAAAAGTTTATTATTATTTATTTCTACTACCGGCATAATATTGAACCTACAGGGTCACACCATAAAAGAATGTTTCTTTTGATGAATAATGAGAGAGAGAATTATTTTTCTAAATAGTTAAGAAAAAGAAATAATGATTAAAATAGTTTTAATTATTATTAAAGCATTTTATGAAGATAAAATGTGGGGGGTTAATATATATAAAGATATATTATAAAACCCTAGGAGAGTCCTATAAATAGAATGAGATAGATGGCTCATTTGGACTAGATACAAAATTTTGGTTTTGTGAAAACCCTAGCCTCCATCTTCTTCCTCTCTCTCTCTCTCTCCCAAAACTCCATTTTTATAAAAGCTTAGTTTTATAAAAAGGTTAATCGAAGAGGATCGTTCTTGGTGGATACCGGTAGAGTGCTTCACACACTGAGGAGCAACTGCTAGCACTCCAATTTTATAAAGCTTCGGTTCACGAGGTATGGTTTCGATTCCTCACTTTTTCCCTTTTATATGTTTTTTCTATATGTGCGGTATATGGTTTTTACGGAATAATTGCTATTTCACGCTTCCGCTCATCCATAAATTCCTTCAATGGTTAGGGAAACTACCAGAGGTAGGATTGGCCGGTCACTACCGGAGGTTCGTTCAAGTTTGTAAAGATAGTAGCCCCTTTAACGCGGCTTACTCGTAAGACTGAGAAGTTTGAATGGACAGAGAAATGCGAGAAAAGCTTTTAAGAACTAAAGCAAAGGTTGGTGGCGTCCCCTATGTTGGCGTTGCCGGATGGAAAAAGGAGATTTCGTGATGTGTAGTGACGCTTCGCATAAGGAATTAGGGTGCTTCTTATACAGCGCGGCCAGGTAATCGCGTACGCGTTAAGACAATTAAGGGAATATAAATTCGATATCCCCACCCATGAGCTTGGGCTCGTGGCAATAGTTTTGCCCTAAAGATTGGAGGCATTACTTGTATGGAGAAAAGTGCGAGATTTACATAAACCATAAGTTCTCTAGTACATTTTCACGCAAAAAGAGCTCAACATGTGCCAGAGGAGGTGGTTAGAGCTAATCAAGGATTACGATTATGAGATTCTTTATCATCCAGGGAAAGCTAAAATGGTGGCTAATGCCCTTAGTATAAAAGAGAGACTCAAGATGAAAATGTATTTGGGAGAGTTGATAAGAGATTATGAGAAAATGGAAATAGAAGTGAAGGTAACCGGAGTCGGTACCGAAAAGTTGTTTGAGATTGTAATACTGCCCGAATTATTGGAAAAGAACATATTGTGCTAGAAAAAGTGATGAATGAAGGAAGAGAGCCAACAAATAGATAAGAGATTAATACCGAGAAAGATGATAAGGGAATAATGAGGTATTCCTACAGAATTTGGGTTCCAAATGTTCAAGAGCTTAAAGATGAGATCTTAGATGAAAGCTAGTTTGAGGAATAAGATTTAGAGCAAACCCTGAACTTGATAGTCAGGGAGGTCGCCATCAAGATAGAAGGAACCCATAACATAATGAAGTGGAAAATGAGGATTTAAAACATGTAGGATGACCCCGATTATGGGGAGGAGGAGGGAACGTTCAGACTAAGGAAACAGAAGTCGAGTAAGGAAAGGAGACCCGAGATGGTACTCCTATACGGAAATTCATGGACCTGTCTAAACATAACTTATACTTTTACTCCCAACCACCACCTTGAGGAAAAAATGCGGTAGGAAATCCTTTCATGACCTTTAAGTCGCTAAGCTCTCAGAGTTCCAAGGAACAGGTTGACCCAGTCGAGGCAAGAGCCTGGCTAAAGGAAATATAGGAATCATTTGAGATTCTAAATGATTGACGAAGCACAAAAGACTGTTTTTGTCACTTACCCCCCCCCCCTAAGAGAGAGGCCACCCGTTGGTGAAAGGCCAAGAAAGGAACGGAGCCAGAGGTTATAATAAACTGATTAAAGTTCAGACAATTGTTTTCGGGAAAGTACTTCCCAAGGTTATGGAGATAGTGTAAAAGCTTTAGAGCCGAAATAAAGGCGGATGAGTATGATGAATTATGAATCTAAGTTGTAAAAGTTGTCAAGATTGGTTCTGAGGACACAAATCCAGAATGACGGGATGTTCGAAATCAATGCTTATGTTGTGTTGGTTCATGTAATGGTTGTGATAGAAACGAAAATAAAAGACTAAAAAGGGAAGGAGTATAAAGGGATATAAAGGAAATATAGTTGAAAAGTGATAAGGGAGTTAGGTATGGGAAACCCTAAGAAACCCTTGCAATAAATATAGAGAAGGGTGTCATCATCAGCGTGATGGTGATTGATCATGAGATAAATTCAAGGTCTGAAGGCGTAAGTGATACGTATAGTTAATTCCCTTGAAGTTGAGAGTATTCGATGAAACTTTGAGATAGATCAATGGATTAATAAGGAAACATGGATGGTTTGAGGAGACAGGATAACCAGAATTTAGGAAAATGGGATGAAGGAAGTGACCTTCAAAAATGTTAAGTGTATGTAACACCTGTGGCTTGATGCCCAAAAAGGGAGACACCAAGTATAGAAGTTATCTCAACATTGAGATGACTGTTGAGATAAACAACAAAAGTAAATGAGGATTTAGTAAAAAGAAGTTCACGTTGAACACGACCAATATCTTCTAGAACATCCATGTTATCATTACCAAATCAGGCAAGAAAAGGGGATAACCGTTGTTATCTTTTGGAGGCCATATGGATTGACCTCATTTTAGATAAGGATATTATTATGAAATTAGGCATAGACTATCGAGGTGAGAATGATTGAATAAGATAATCTATCAAGGATATATGACTTGATTTATCCATGGAAGAGTGTAAGTATTTTTTTAAAGGTGGAATTAAGGATATAACTTCGATAACTTAAGATGAGCCCTAGGGGAATGCGTAAAGATTGGCATTTCACCCTTAATAGGGACATTATGAGTTTGGGTAGTATGGAATGAAGGACTAAAGTAACAATAACCTTTAAAGATCAGTAGAGAAAATTTTTAGAAGTACATAGACAATGGTTCTAGTATTAGTAAATGGTATTTTGATATGCCCATTATCTACGGAATACAGGAGGAGCGATTCAAGGATAACCTTAAAGGTTTTACAAGGAAAAAGGTAATATTCAAAGTTCTCAAGAATAGAAATTTTGATAAAAGAAATATGACGTAATTATAATAATGCCAGGTGGGGCACGTGTTGAACCATAAGAAAGTATAGATCGACCCAATGAGGGACAAGATTGGTGAAAACAAGAAGGACCCATGATAAGAGACGTCCTAAGTATGATCGAGAGTCAGCCGTGACAATGTTCACATCTAAAGACTAAGGCAATGACTTATGGAAAAATGGTGATTTTTTTTCTTTCTCACCAGGACTTAAGAAAAGCATTTTCACATAAGCAGTGATTGAAATGAGGTAGAAAATTTAGTTGAAGGTGGTTAAAAGACATTGATTATAAGGAACTATTACTATCAGGAAAGGCCAATGAGGTGGCCGACACTCTAAGTGCAAGAGAGCAATTATAGGCGCTCATGCCAGAGGAATGCAGTGATAATGGTTGAAGCCGTGAAGGTTGTATTATGGTTTGGAAGATTGACATTCCTTCTGATGACTGTGCAATACCCAACCGTAATAGTAGTTTTGTAAAGGTTTAATTCGTGTAATCTCCATGAGCGGGCTATCTATCTTAGAAGGTACTATCTTGAGATAAGCCAGGACCATGTTACGAAATGACTAAATGAACCTTTGAGATGCATGTCTCCCAATAAAGACATATGGTTAATAATGGTATTAACCTGCTATCGTTGCTTTGATTGAAACTCTTCTGCAATTTTATCTGCTTCATGTCATGAAAGTACGTCAGGATCTGGAGTGTTCTTCATGAATTATGACTGGTGATTATGTTAACTCCTTAGAAGAATTTGATACGACATGTATGGACTCCGTATGGTTAGCTATTAAGATTCCAAGGAAAACAAATGACGACAGTAGGTCAGTGGTGGACCCTAGTAATGCAGCAACGATTCTTTGAATAATGAGCCGATTACAACGATTCGTGTAATGGATGTTGAGATTGGGTACCACTAATCGGGTTGTGGTGATGTATAAGTTATCATTAATAGACTAATTAAGTTGATTATTTACTTATTGAATACTTATTCCTTCTTATAAATAGAGAGTCGTATTACTATACGAGGAAGGTTGCGGTGCAAGCATAGAATTCTAGTAACGATGATGTCTAGAATGAGATCCCAGATTCGATTTTCGATGTCGAGGGAGTTTCAAAGGTGATTGTGTATAAGCTCGATCAAGAGCATGGGTCCATAGAATGATGGAAAGAATATTAAAAATATTTAGGCATGTGAAATACGATGCTATAATACTTGACGTTGATATAAATACGTATATGTTTTATTCTCCTATGACAAACCTCTATAGTTCAGAGGTAGATTCCAAGCCAGATATTTTATGGCAATATTTTTTACATATATACAATTCTCTTTAGTTCGTTCTTTTCTCTTCTTTTTATTTCATGTAAGCTGAGAAGAACAACCCTTCCAGAAGGGGAGGTATTGCCGAATGACTATCTATCTGTGTGATAGAAGTCTAGTAGGATACCACATGTTGTTTAATTATTTGTCAAGTACCAAAGGCTGGCCACCTTCTGTACTAACTATGCAATAGAACAAGTGTTCATGATCATAGTGATCTCTCAATAAAATCTTTTACTTCTATACGATAGATCAAGCTTTCGAAGATGGAAGCAGTAAAAGGAAATAGTATCAGTGAGGTGGTATTCCGAATCTAACGCGTTCGTGATACTAAGGTTGACGTGGTTATTAAAAGATTATAGAACGCTAACGAGCAAAAGTATAACCAGTATAATATTATGAACGGGAAAAGAGTGGGAATTGAGAAGCAAAAGCTATAATGCTAGAAGCTATGATGAGGGTCTGTGCAATAGACTTGAAAGAATTTGGAATGATCACTTAACGTGGATTGAGTTTTCTTACGATAATAGATTGTATGTCAGTATCGAGATATCGCCTTATGAGATCCTTGAGGGAAGACAATGTCGATCTCCCTTATGTTAGGATGAAGTTGTAGAGCGCAAGATGCTCGGACCCGCAGTAGTCCAAAGGACCAAGGATATAATAGATCTAATCCGAGGACGGCTGGTAGTAGCCCAAGATGGACATAAGAAGTATGTTGATTTGACACGAAAGGACAAAGAATAGGAAGTAGGGGACCTGGTGCTGTTATAGGTATTCCCTTGGAAGGGATTAATGAGGTTCGGAAAGAAAGGGAAACTAAGCCCAAGATACATTGGACCTTTTGAGATACTAAGACGGATTGGGAAGTTGGCTTACGAGCTAGCCTTACCCCCGAACCTACAATAAGTTCATAATGTGTTCCATGTGTCAATGCTAAAGAAGTATCATCGGGATGCCAGACACATAGTGGAGTACAAGCAGGTGGATATGCAACCAGATCTGACTTACGTGGAGAAACCAGTAAAGATTATGGATAAGAAGGAACAGGTGCTTCGGAACAAAGTGATCAAGCTAGTCAGAGTGCTATGGCAGAATCATAATGTGGAAGAATCAACTTGGGAGCTAGAGAGTGCAATGCTAGAAAAGTACCCCCATTTGTTTTCTATTTGATTCCGGGACGGAATCCTTTTAAGGAGGGGAGACTGTAATAATCCCAAAATTTTGGACTTTTTGTAACCCTTATGAATAGTGATTTTGCTGATTATGCTGAATAAGAAAACTTTTCATACCACACTTTGTAGGGGTTCTTTTATTGTTATTCTGAGATCTTATTAGTACTCTATATGGTATATAAGTGTATGTAAAGATCGTCAGAATCCAATTTCGAACACTTTGATTTTTCCCGAAAATCCACCAGATACCGAAAGAATTGAGTATAAGGTAACAGGATAAAAAAGATTTAAATTCAAGGATTATAAGAGGGGATCATAAAAGGAATATAATGTATTGAGAAAGGTTAAGGGAACCCAAGTAATAAGATCCCGGGTATGATCCCTCAAACGATAAATGAAAACGAAAGTTAAGCGAACCGTATAACAGATCAGCGATCATTAGCCAAGTAATTAGGAGTTAATCAAAGAGGTTAGTGATGATGATGTCATCACACCAACAAGAAGAAGACAAGTGTGGGAAGATGACATAAGAGGATGACATAAGCATGACACAATGGGAAGGAATTGTTGGTTGATTATAAGCCACACAAATTTTACCATGATAAAAGGTTAATTAACAACAAAAACAAAGAAACCAAGCAAACATATTCATTTCTCTTCCCCCCATCTCCTTGCTCACGGTTTTTTGAAGAAAAACAAGAAGAAAATTTTCCAAACCCAAGCTCCACTCAATCATAATTCAAGAGATTTGTTTCTTTGGATCCTATATTTCATAACTAAGAAGAGCAAGTAGTTTGAGTGCTTGAATCAAAGGTTTTCTATCTCAAACAAATCATTTTAGTTTAGGGTAAATAGTAACTTTCAACAAAAAAATTTTGATTCTTCATTTTATTTGTAAGGTCAAGGTAGCTTAAGCATAGATAAAGGCTTCCATGGGCATTCCAAGGATCTTTCATGGATTAAAAGCTTCAAGGAAGGTATAAAACTTCAAACCCTAGTTTTACTTTGAATATTTAGGAGTGGTTTTGATTAATATAGTTTATGAGAAGCAGGATGCTTGTGTGTTTAAAGTTTGGTTGGGTTTGTAGCGATTTGGATGATGGAATCTTGTTTATAGTTAATGAAACTTAAGTATAAGCTTTTAGTTCATGATTGAGAAGTAGTATAAAGTGGAAACCTTGAGATATTGGGGCTGTTTTAGTAGTATATGGATGAAGTTTGGTTGTAACAATGATTGTGGGTTGATTATGGATTGAATTGGAGTAGTATAAAATTTGGTAATTGCGTAAACATAGACGTCGTAATGCCCAATTTACTTTAGACTATTTTTGTTCTTAACATCAGGACCCGTGAACTCACTGTTAGGTTTTTACGATTGGCATGATTAGATAGTTCATGTTACGAGCTTCGTTTTGATATGTGGTTTGTTTGAATCTGATGTACGGTTTAGGAGAAACGACCGTTTTAAGTAACGGCGCTTCGCGACCGAACCATTACCCCTCCCCTTACTTTGAAACCTTGGTTAAGGACCTTAAATGACTAATTGGGGTATGAAACAATTATGAAAAGTGTATTAGGCAGTTGGTAAGGTGCTCGGGAAAGAATCGCCTTAAAACTCTTAATGGTTAATTTATTAAAAATGGTGGAGCCGAGGGTACTCGAGCGACTTAAGAGAATCGTTGAGCGCAAAGCGAGCGTTAGAGTCTAATTGGTTAAAGTATAGATTCATAAGCGACTTTGGTTTAATTCCAACTTATATGTGGTTTATAGGTTACCAGACTCATCCCAGGACTTTTACCACCCCCAGTCGCTCAGGCAAGTTTTCTACCCGTTATACTGTTGTTGTGATGTATATATGTATATGCATTATCTTGTGATAAGTGCATGAATGTTATTAGCAAATCTTGCGATATATTGGAGCATGCTGATATGGTATATATGCATGTCTGTTTCGTAATCTTGATATCTAATTGTTGATTCAAATGCTTATAAGTTGCATAATACCTATGCTAGTATAGGGGACCCTTGATATTCAAATGCTTATTAGTTGCGTATACCCTTAGTATAGGGGACCCAAAGGTGAACATATTTCTAAACCGGGAGTCGATGTTCCCGAGTATATATATATATATATATTTATTTATATTTATATATATATATATAGATATAGTTTTCAAAACTATTAATCGAATAAGGTTTATTCGATAACTTCATTTTTATTAATGAATATTACTTGGAATATTCATTCGAGGACTTATGACTCTGTTTATTCTATTTAATGAATATTACTTTGAATATTCATTCGAGGATTTATGACTTTATTTATTCTATTTAATGAATATTATTTTAAATATTCATTCGAGGACTTATGACTCCGATTATTTACTAAATAATATTCTTTATTTTATTAAAGAATAATGTTTCGATAATCAAACTTATTTTCGATTATTCAAATAAAGATAGTACTTTCGTATAAGTATATCTTTGGTTATTTAATATTCATTTCAAGTATGAGTTTCAAAACTTCTACTTCAAATTATTTATATAGAGATTATCCTTATGGGAATATTATTTAAATAATAATATTCATATATTTTCTAATATATCGGGACTGATTTATTTCATTATCAAAATGATTTCAAAAGTTAGATCGGATCCCAAAACTCATTTTTATATTTAAGATCTTCCTTCAAAGGGGATTTAAATACTCGCTCAAACCTGAGGGATCCGGCTCTGTGGTGTATTTTATATTCGCAACGAGGTTGCTGTTTTGATAAATGAATTGATTACTTACCCAACGTTCGGGAAGTAAGTCCATCTATTGAGTCGGCATAAGCAACATGGGCTCAGTGGGCGACCATGAAAGTGTAAGTGGCTCAGTGGGAGTCCATCAAATGCATAAGTGGCTGAGTGGCAGTCCAGCATAAGGTCATGTTACGGCCAGGGTGATGACCAGTGGAGAATTCGTCCATCTACTAGTAGAAAAGGTTACTTATTGGTATCTTTGCCTGATCAGCAAGATATCAGGTTTATGCCAAGGTTTTCTCCTTTCCAAATTATTGGATATTGCAACGCTGTTTATAATTTTCATAACAGAGGTTTTCAAGGAGTGTATGAAATGTATATATATATAGGTGTATATATATATCGGGACTTAATGAAGTATCTCGTAACTTCATTTCTTTCAAATGATATTTCAAAGATTGAATCTATTCAAGTCTTATCTTGTAGTTTCATCAGTGTGATAAACTTTTGAAACTAATTATAACTTGAACGGTGGTAGTTCAAGTAGTATTCGGAAAAGATATAAGTATATTGGAGTATCCTGTAACTTCATCTTTTAAACTTATATCTAGTAAATAATTATCTTATGCATATCAAAGATTTTCAGAAAAACTTTGAGACAAGGTTAGATATATGAGATCACCTTGCAACGGTATTTTTATACAGTTATAAACTGGAACTCTGTGTATATTATACATGTCAGAGGATTTCTAAGATTGTGAAAAGTATATATGTATATATATACTGAATATTTTGCTACTTGTCGCATTAAGATATCAACTTGGTTCATTTCTTCTTGACCAAGACTTTCATGAGTACTATGAGAATGCTCATATATTGTTAATTATTATACATATTATTTCGGTGGGCTTGTTGCTCACCCTTGCTTTCTTCTTTCATCACACAATAACAGATAGACAAGATGAACAGGATCAAGCTCCCAATTCGCGAGCGGATAGGAAACGTTCCGCAGTTTCCTGTAGGCGTTGATGCCGCCGTAACTGAGGTAGGAACTACCAATAGGCTAGGTTTTCAACTATTGATGTACCATACTTATGTATATTATGAATTGTAATAATGGCAAAGAATATGTAAATTTATTCAGAAACCCTTTTGAGGTGTAATGACTTATAATTGTGGAATAAAATGACTTGTGTTATTTTTGGTATTCATCTCTGAGACTATAACTTGTGGTGTGTGTGTATATTGTGGGGTCACAGTACGCAGTAGTTGGTTGACTGTTAAGATTAAGTATTGATAAGGGAAATGGAACTCGTGACAACCCGAATCCCCGACCCCGGATTTGGGGGTGTTACAAAGAACTAGCTTCTCAACTGCAAGAATTATTAGATAATGGAATGATAAGGCCCAGTGTGTCACCATGGGGAGCACTAGTACTATTCGTAAAGAAAAAGGACGGCATCATGAGATTATGTATAGACTATCGAGAGCTGAATAAGCTGACTATAAAGAATACGTACCCTCTTCCCAGAATTGATGACCTATTCGACTAACTCAAAGGAGCTGTACATTTTTTCCAAAATAGATTTAAGGACAGGATATCACCAGTTGAAAATCAAACCGGAAGATATACCAAAGACTGCTTTTCGCACTCGGTATGGACATTATGAGTTCTTAGTCATGTCGTTTGGGTTAACCAATGCACCCGCAGCCTTTATGAATTTGATGAACAGAGTGTTCAAAAAGTACCTGGATATATGTGTGTGATAGTTTTTATAGATGATATTCTGATCTACTCAAAGACAGAGCAAGAACATGCAGAACATTTGAGGATAGTCTTAGAAATCTTGAGGAATGAGAAATTGTATGCCAAGTTCTCGAAGTGCGAATTTTGGTTGAGAGAAGTTCAGTTTTTAGGACATGTGGTGAGTAACAAAGGAGTTTTAGTTGACCCTGCCAAGATAGAGGCGGTATCCAATTGGGAAAGGGCAACAACCCCAACAGAGGTTAGGAGTTTCATGGGTTTAGCAGGATATTACCGAAAATTCGTGCAAGACTTTGCTAAGATAGTCGATCCACTGACAAGACTTACCCGGAAGGCAGAAAAGTTTATATAGACGGAAAAATGCGAGGAAAGTTTTCAAGAACTGAAAAGGAGGCTGGTGTCAGCACCAGTGCTCACCCTTACCGATGGAAAGTGAGAGTTTGTGATATTTAGCGACACATCGCTTAAAGGATTAGGATGTGTACTAATGCAGCACGGCAAAGTTATAGCGTATGCCTCTCGGCAATTGAAGGAATATGAGAGCAGATACCCTACGCATGACCTAGAATTAGTATCCATAGTATTTGCCCTAAAAATTTGGAGACACTACCTATACGGTGAGAAATTTGAGATCTACACTGACCATAAAAGCCTCAAATATATTTTTACTCAGAAGGAACTAAACCTGAGACAGAGGAGATGGTTAGAGTTGATAAAAGACTACGACTGTGAAATTTTGTATCACCCGGGTAAAGCCAATGCGGTGGCTGACGCCCTTAGTAGGAAGGAAAGACTCAAGATAATAATGACATCGGAGGAATTAATTAAGGAATTTGATAAGATGGAAATTGACGTGAGAGTGACCGGTAAGGGAACGGAAGGATTATTTGAGATTAAGCTAGTACCAGAACTGACTGAAAAGATACGAGTATGTCAGGAAAAGAAGATGAGTGAGGAAAAAGGGACATTGAACGGTGAAGAAATGAGATGTGAGAAGGATGAGAAAGGGATCATGAGGTATGCGTCCCGAATTTGGATTTTGAATGTGCAAGAATTAAAGGACGAACTGTTGCATGAAGGGCATAGCTCTAGATATTCAATCCACCCAGGAAGTACGAAAATGTACCGTGACCTTAAGGAATATTATTGGTGGCCTAACATGAAGAGAGAAGTAGCAGAGTGGGTCAGCAAGTGCTTGACATGCCAGAGAGTGAAGGCGGAACACCAGCGACCTAGTGGACTGTTAAGACCCCTAGAAATTCCGAAATGGAAATGGGAACACATAGCCCTGGATTTTATGACAGGCTTACTAAGGACAAAGACTAATCATGATGCTATATGGGTTATCATTGATAGACTGACCAAGTCCGCACACTTCCTACCAATCAACGAAAGGTACACCGTAGACAAGTTGGTAGATATTTACTTGAAGGAAATTGTAGTAAGACACGGCGTTCCTGTAGCCATAGTGTCAGATAGAGACCCGAGGTTTAATTCCCGATTTTGGAGAAGCTTCCAGGAATGTGTAGGCACCAGACTAAACATGAGTACCGCTTACCACCCCCAGACTGGTGGACAAAGCGAAAGGACTATACAGACCCTAGAAGATATGTTGCGAGTGTGTGCCATCGATTTCAAGGGAAATTGGGATGATCACTTACCCCTGATCGAATTTTCTTACAAGAATAGCTATCACACTAGCATAGGAATGCCCCCGTATGAAGCTCTTTACGGGAGAAGATGTCGCTCTCCCCTGTGTTGGGATGAAGTTGGAGAACACAAGATATTAGGACCAGAGTTAGTCCAGCAGACCAGAGAAATGGTAGGACTCATCAGAAGGAGACTGGTAGCAGCCCAGGATAGACAAAAGAAGTACGCCGACCAGACCAGGAAGGATAGGGAATATGAAGTAGGAGATTCTGTGTTATTGAAGGTATCTCCATGGAAAGGAGTGATGAGATTTGGAAAGAAAGGGAAGCTGAGTCCCAGATTCATAGGACCCTTTGAAATTTTGAGGAGGATAGGACCTCTAGCTTACGAGCTCGTCTTGCCTCCTAATTTGCAACAAGTACATAACGTGTTCCACGTATCCATGTTGAGAAAGTACCATGCCGATGCCCGACATGTAATAGAGTACGAGTAGGTAGATTTACAACCAGACCTGACCTACATCGAGCAGCCAGTTAGGATAATGGACCAGAAAGAACAAGTGCTGAGGAACAAAACGGTGAAGCTAGTTAGGATCTTGTGGAGAAATCAAAATGTTGAGGAATCAACTTGGGAACTTGAAGACACAATGAGGAATAGATATCCCCACTTATTTTCTGATTGATTCCGGGATGGAATCCTTGTTAGATGGGAAGACTGTAATAACTCGAATTTTTGAGACCTTGTAAAACGTTTAATGAATAGTAACCCTGACAGACGGGAAAAACTTTTGAGCCCGCACTATATAGTGCATGAGAAAATGAGTTTCGGAATTGATATTACGACTATACGTACCAAATGAGTGTATGTAAACGCTATTAGTTTTCGAAGAAAACGAACTTTGAAAAACGACCGTATTTACGACTTATCGAGGATTACGGGAATCACAATATAATTACAAGATTAAAATCCTACGGATTTATATTCAAGTAGGATAAATAAAAATATAAGGAATAAATATGAAAGGAATTACATTGCGAACCATTTACGAGTAAGTATTACGGAGAACGTTTAAGTAACCGAGCGAACGCGTAAACGATTAATTAAACGTAACGCACTAACTAAACCATGGTAAAGAAGTAACCATGGTTACTTCATCAAATAGTGAGCTAACCCTAGGATGACCAAGCTAGCTAGCAAATAGTGTGCTAAGGAGCTAACCTTGTAGTTTAGCTTGTAAGCTAGCAAGCTATAAAGATATGTCCATGGATTTGGAGACAAGGAATAAACCTAAGGCTATCCTAGGAAGAATAAAGATCAAGTTGCAAAGATATCAAGTCACCTTCCAAGAAGCAACCTAGAAATCATCCAAGAGAAGCAACCAAGTGCTATAAATACCCCCCCCCCCCACAAAGCTCCCATTCGGCTATTTTGAAGAAAAAAGGGGAATTGGAATTCAAAACTCTAAGCTCTAGTTCTTCTAAAATCACATAATTAATTCCCAAGCCTCCTAGCAACTAAACTATGGTAAGAAAAATCTTTCATCTCTTTTTATCAAGGTTTGGTGGGTGGAATAAATTCAAGAAACTCACTAGTGAATAGTGTGAATAGTAACCTCTCTTTGGTTTCTTGATTTTAATGGTGGTTTTAGGTTCCAAAAATAATACCAAGCACTTCCAAGCCTCCACCATCCTCAAGAACACATCTCAAGCTTTCAAGAAAGGTAAAAATCTTTGGCCTAACTTTATTTAAGGTTCATGTTTAAGATCCATTTAGTGGGTGTTCGTAAACCTAGCTTACTAAGTGTTATTGATGAAATCTTGATGATTAAGTTAAGTAGATTTGAGGTTGGTTGTTGTTGCCTCAAGAACATGATGTTCTTAAGAGGAGTTTGTGTGTTGATGATAAATTGATGATTTTTGGTGGTTGTGTTGATAGTTAAGGCGTAAACAAAACCCCGATCGTAAAAGTAACTTCGTTAAAACCAACAAACCGTAACTTTAAGTTTCTGCAGAAAATCCCGAAGTTTTCAACTGTAGATTCTTGAGAAATAACCTTTGTTTAGGATAGACAATTTTATAAGGATCGTTTAGGCGCTTGAATCACTTGATTCTGATTTACGGATCAAAAGTTATGGTCGTTTTAGTAAAAGTGATTTACGCGACAAAAACTGCTACGAATCACGAATTTTGAAAATATATAGACTTAAAAGTATTCATAAATCATGAAATTTTTTCAGAGAGTAACATATTGAGTTTCCTAACTGTCATAAAAATTTCAAGTGAAAATAATGATTTCTCAATTTTATAAAATTGTCGGAGCCGAGACCGCGCGAGTAGAAACCGTAAGAATCCTTAAGCGGAGCCGACGACGATATTGAGAATGAACAATATGACTTAAAAGAAATGTTAAGGGTAGTATGAATTGAGAGGGTGTATAATGAGTAGCAATTGAGTGCGAGTTACCGTAAGTTAGGACGGAACCTAACGAAATGAAATATGTTTATGGTTATAGATTTCTGAGCGGAACCTAGAGCATCCTCCACCTCGAAATACCCAGGCAAGTTTACAAACCCAACTCCATTTTTACTGTTGTGTTGTGAAAGAATTGTTTTACTATCATCGCTTAAATACCATGTTTGCCATGATACTTAGTTGTTGAATTTTCGCATAATATAGCGATGTTGTACGATAAGTATATATCGTGAAATGTTATTTCGCTTTAAGCGTGACGTGTTATATAAGACCGAGGGTCGGTCGGGATTTAAGATAAAACCCCGAAATCATTCCGGAGATATTATAGGACAGTTATAAGTCCATAGTAGTACGTTTTAAAGGGACTCATCGTCCATTTACGAAACATTTAAACACCTCGAACTTTTAAAATGATTTCCCAATGAGCATATTCCCTCAACTATATTATACTGATTCGGATAATAAATGTTATTTACGTATCCCTTTATTATAAGAGTAGTATACTTCAAACGTTTATTTATTCAAACCCGATTAATCATTATAGATTATTAATTATGTAAACACAAACTAGTTGAGGAATATTATTTAAATAAATCTTTTAGAGAGTAAACTCATTCGAGGTATGATTAATATCAATTATCATTTAATTATTTATAGACTATTATTTAATTAATGATTATTTATTAAAGGATTGTTATTGATTTAAAGATCATAGATCCTGATATACTTTCTGATTCAGAAGTATTATTCGAATAATTTCAGATCGTCGGTGAATATTATCCCGACTTATTATTATATTGAATATAGTTTTGAGAAGAAACATTTCCCCTTATTATTTATCTATTGACAACGGTCAACTCACATCCCTGGTATTTCCTCCGAAATTCTCGGAAGTACGTATATACATATATATATACACTTATATTTTAAAAAGATAAACTATCTCTATCAACAAGCAAAATGCTTGGGGAACTTCGATGTGGTTCAAGTTCTCGAGATTGATAGAATTATGTTGAAGGACAATGGAGGGGTAGACTCTGGTACTATGTGTGATAGATGGGCTACCAAAGGTACCGCAGGAGAAGGTACTCTGTGTACTCAGGAACTTGTGAAGTATGTGCATACCCGAAAATGGGACACGTAGCCTGAATGCGGCCAGGGTGATACCCGAGAGATGACGGTTTCGTCCTTTTACTAGTAAAGAAGGTTACTTCCGTAGGACGACTGATCATCGTATGCGGTGGCTCCTGTGAGATGTCCAAACTCTTCCAATTGGAATTAATATGCAATACTGTAACCCAAGCCTAGGTGCTGGGATTACTATTAAGGTATTTGCAGGTTATGAAACCCCTTAAAGAATTATTGGGACACCAAGAAATCTATTTTTAAATAAAACACATACATAATATATGATGTTATTATACAGTCATTTTCATACTGTACATTATTATGCTGAGCATTATAGCTCACACTTGTTTTCTTAAATTAACGCAACACAACAGTGAATCAAGATGCATGTCATGAGAACCACAGCCAAGAAACGGGTAGGAAATGGCCAGCTGTTCCGTAGATTGTTTGGTGCGGTACCTCAGGTAGTCAGAATAAGCTGGGTTAGTTTTCAGTTGTTTATAGTTCGGCTTATTTATAAGTATGGTTTATGTATGATAAGAAATAAGAAACGTATACTTGGCCAACGGATTAACCTTACTTAAAGGTCACTCCCCCGGTAAGACTAATTATATTTGGGTTGTAATAAAATTTCTCTAGTAATGATGGTTCGTTTCCAAGATAATAACCTGTAAGTGTGTGTGTATTAAGTGTGGAGTCGTGAAGCGTGAGTATTTATATATTGTAGTGTGAGTTGTGTGAGTTTAGAAAGCGTGGCTTCCGAGACTCCTGACCCAGGGTTTTGGGGCGCCACAAGAAAGATCTAGACAAATCAGTCCTCAAGAAATCAAATCTTCTAATTCATAAAATAACTCAATCATACATGCATCCAACATAGATGAACATTCTCTTAAATAAACTTCATCCAAACAAGATTCAGGAAGTTATAAAGTTATATTCTGTTAGGTCCCGAAGATCGTAGAAGGGGGGTTGAATACGATACTCACTAAATTAAAAAATTCTTTTGAATCTTTTGCGGATATAAAATTTAGTGTTCGGTTACTGGTTCCGTGTTCTTGAGGTGAATAGTGTTTCAAATGATAAATTAATGAACATAAGATATTGGGAGATATATATATTCATATATAAATCCTCGAGGGTATTGCTACATTTCGGTAAATAAATTTACTGGTTACAATCTAAGAACAACAAAGTTCCTAGCTACTATAAAGAATTACAAATCAAATCCTATAAAATGATCTATCTTTATGTTTGTCTAAGGTTCCAATTACCGGATAACGATTATAATGCCCTGAAAAATATACAAGAGTTAAACCGGGCATTATAACATTTCTTCGGTGAGGAATTAAATGGATATACAATTTGCTTGTGCTTCTGTGTATTTTCTTTGCTATTGTTTATCACCTCTCATTTTTTGTTGGAGAAGAAGATAAATCAGAACATCTTTTGATCTGCTGCTGTAGTGTAGACTTTATATTCAAAATGAATTACGTGGTCATATGTTTACCACATAAATCAAATGAATAAAATCAATGAATTTTGTTGCTGAGAGTTACTTGCGACTATGAGGCATATTAGGACTTAGATAAATAATCAACAAGAGTTACTTGTGACTCCAAGGAAGCAAACCAACTTGCCTTAGTCAAATTTAAGCTTACTTGTGACCTATCCAAGCAATGGATAGTTACTTGTGACCTTGGCTTAGCTAGAGGGAATTTTACTTAGCTTATTTTGCAAACCACACTTACTTGTGACCTTGAACTCCCTATTGGAGACTTACCTGCGACCCTAAGCTCTTCTAGGGAGTTACTTGCGACCTAATGCCTTTTTGGGAGAGTTACTTCCGACCAAGCATACCTAGGGAAGGGTTTTGCCTTAGAAAAATCTCCTTGCGATACTTGCGACTGTTATTGTAGTAGTGCAAGACTAACTTGCGACATAGAGTACCGAAGGGGAATTTTTGCCTTCGAAACATTTCCTGCATGAGTTACTTGCGACCCTTGTATGCATACATGCACTTAGAATTTTATTTTTTCTCATGTTCCTTCCCTGAGGCTCGTACCAAGTTAAGATCACTTCCTGTAATCAAATATTGAACTGTATTACCAGGATATTGATTTTGATATCAAATATACTGATCAGGGTGACTCCTACTACAAGGTAGTGATCACTTTGGCTTAGTTTCTGTAGATTGTTTTAACCCTTAAACTGTCCCGTCTTCAAGTCTTGTGTCTTCGTATAAACCATATATTTATCATATCCAAATACGAATCCTCACTTAACAATTTTTCTAATGATAATACTCAGATTCCTTTCACAAATCATTGACGCCTAGTGCAACTGGTCTGGTTCACAGACGACTAGCTTCGATTCAGGTCTTCGTATTATATCCTTGATTATATTGTTAAGCTTGCAACAACTTCATCGCTTCGAACACTGAATGTCAATAACCAAATGTACTTTCATTGGAATCCTTCTAGTACTTAGAAAATATCTTATTTGCTACTACCTTCTTGAATACTTCATTCACTGTTCTTCACCGATGCTTGAACATATAAATGAACTCCTTTCAGTGAGTATAACTTCAAGACTGTAGCTCTCTTCTTTAACCTATGTCTATACCATGTCTTTAATTTTTCAGATTCCTATGCTTCATACACTGTCTATCTTCAATCAATGCTAATGCACTGAAATCTTTAGGTAGCACTTATACACCAAATCTTCATCATTCCCGAAACCCTGAAAGTCTTTAACCTTTATTCTTCATTGAGGCATGAACATATTAATGAACTTCTTTCAGTGACTTATAAATAGACTTCAAGCTTTGTTCTAATCTTTTGATTATTTGTATTTTCCTTGTCTTTATTTCTTCTGATTTCTTGTGTATTCGTAGTATTATTAGCCTATCCTGTTCTGGTGTTGTTCTTGTGTTGAATTATTACGTAACTGTTCATACAGCTACGCAGTCTCACCAACAATCTCCCCCTATTTGATTGTTAAACCTAACAAACAAATTAAATAGAGAGGATAACTCAACTAACAACTATAAAAAGTAAAGTACCAAGACTTGCAAATAATGCTATCGGTTTTCTGGATCAAATACTGCATTTCCAGATTTCTTGAGTAACTGAAATGAAAGATGCGTGTTCCTCTAGCACTGAACTGATCTTCAAGTAGTTTCATTATTCATTTTCTTGGTTCTTCAAATCTCTGTCAAATAACACTTCTCGGTCTTGAAGTCATCATCAGCAGCTTCTTTTGTACAACCACATTTCCTATTGAGAAGCACATATCTCCCTTGCTTCTCCCCCTATGAGAATTAACTGCTTAAAGGAGATCACCTTTGTTTACCACCTCTCTCATACAATAGGATCCGTAGATAAACACCAATAGTACTCCCCTTTTGGAAAACAGCTTTTCCCTTTATGAAGAATAGTGATGAACCAATCCACTTCTTCTAATAGCTAGAAAATCACCTTATGGTGTACATATGCATTACCTTTTTCCTCCTGCCAGCTATTTCTCCCCCTTAGTTGAGGAATCCTCCAAACTATTATATAAGCTTTTATCTCCCCCTTAGAGAAGGAATGTATGTTGAACTCGTTGAGGAAAAATCTACAAGTTTCTAGTTTCCCGTTGAGGGTTCCAGATTTGAACTCTGGGAAGGTAAACAATGATCCAAAGAATTTATCATAAAGATTAAAGTTTCCTTCTAATGTCTGTGAAGACATTTCCTTGTGACTCATCAGGTAAATCTGAATCATTGTCAACAAGGTTCCGATCTACACATATGTCAGATCCACTATCCCCGGATGCATCCAGGGGATTTAAGCCTGGGGAGGTAGACACGGACCACTGGCATATGTGAAAGGCATATGTTAAGCCTATTTGTTTATTTGAGGATTTAACTCAACTCAAATAAGAATGTAATAAGTAAATAGTGGATCTATCATCAGAGAGATCTCACAGAGTAACATCTGTCAGAGGGTTAAGAAACATTATTCATCTACAGACTTGAAGACTTAATTCACTGGAAGAAGCTCAAGAAATTGATCAAGCCTCAGTGATATAAATCAAGATTATGGATTTAATCAAGTGACAGAGATCTCGTCAGGGTATCAATTAATTACAAGGATTTAGTCTGAAGAAAATCAAAGTATCAAAGTCAAGACATGAAGAAACGTCACGGAAGTTAGTCACTCATGAACCAGACAGTACATCGAGTGTCAACGTTGAAGTGGTGGAATTGATTCATATATTTCAGTGATTTTCAGAAGTTTTACTGGAGAATGGATGTTGCTCAGGGTTAGTGTTAATTCTCTATTAATTAATTAAGTCATATAATTTAATTAAGAAAATAAATTATATCTGCAAAGATTAATTTATTGATTAATTAAATTAATTGATTAATTAATTCAGAATTAATATTAAGGTTTTTCAGAATTTTAATTAATTTAAAATCTGTTATTAATTCAAAAAGACAACTGATTGTATTAGTATGACAATCAGTATGACAATCAATAGTCATACCGAAAGTCATGCTAATTCAAAAGGATTGTCTTATCAGATATTTTATTACATTAAAATCTATTATTAATTCAGTAAGACAATCTGATTTTGAACTACTATGACAATCGGTATGACAATTGATAGTCATACCGAAAGTCTTGCTAGTTCATTGTGATTGTCTTGCCAGTTCAAAGAGATTGTCATGCCAGTACATTCTACTCGACTGTTGGATTAAAAGAAGCAGAAGAAGCAGTTCATTCATATATCATACAGAATACACAAGTCAAGAACACAGCAGAAACAAAAAGCAAGACATATCATTTTTCATCTGCTTTATTCAAGATCAAAATTCTAGATTGTAAAGTTAAATCCAAACCACTAGAATTATTTATCTTGTTCTTGTGTAACAATCTAGCGGATCAAAATCCCTAGAACTTAATCTCAAATCGCTTATAGCATTTGATCTTTTTATTACAAAAATAGAAAAAGTTCATGTTGAATTTATTCTAGATTTGTGATAATTGATTTGAGATTAATCCCTTGTAAACGATACCGTTGTTGTAACACCTTTCAAGTTTAATAATAATTTTATTTAACTTGAATTTTGTTTCACATTTTTATTCCGCATTTTATTCGATTAAACAGTATTGTTTGTATTCAACCCCCCTTCTACAAACATATTGAGACCTAACAATTGGTATCAGAGCCTTCTGATTAACGTACAAATCAAGATCCTAGACTTTTGTGTTTCTTTCACTCCTTGATTTTTTTTTATTCACTAAAAAAATTCATAATGACTACACAAAAAGTTGGAACCGTTAAAATTCCACTTTTCGATAAAGAAAATTATGTTATGTGGAAGAAGAAGATGTTACTGTTTTTACAAGTTGCTAATCCCAAATATCTGCAAGTGTTAAAGAAGGGTCCAAAAATTCCTATGATTATTGAACCAGAGGTAATAGAAAATGATGTGGTGATCACCAAAGTGAGAACTTATGTGAAAGATCCTGAGGATTTCTCTCCTGCTGAAATAGAAGAAGCCTCCCTGGATGCTAGCCTTCAATTAATTTTAGTAGATTCCCTTGATCCCTTGATGAATAGACATGTGATGAATTGTAAAGATTCCAAACATATCCGGGAAACTATTGAGGTTATTAATGAAGGCACAGAGGAAGTTAGGGAGAACAAGTTAGAAATCCTAACCTCTGAATATGAATACTTTAAATCCAATCCAGGAGAAGGAATCACTGAAGTGTTTGAGAGGTACAATGCATTGATCAACAACCTGAACATTAATGGTAAATACTATTCCATCAGGGAGGTCAACAAAAAGTTCCTTTTAACACTGCCAACTCATCTTGAACATAGAATCACTGCCATAAGAGAAGCAAGAGATCTGAGTGAGATTTCTTTTGATAGGCTCTATGGCGTGTTAAAGACTTATGAGTTGGACCAAATTCAGCAGAAGGAAGTTTACGGGAAAGGAAGAGTGGTCAGCACGTCTACTACTCTAGTAGCTGATGAACAACAACAACAACCTCAATATCAACAACAATCTCAACAGTCAGAAAGAATGGTACAGTCTTCCAAGGTTGAAGAAAATGTGATAGTAGCAGAATTTGATCCTCCTACTACAAATCAATCAGGAGATGATTTTTATTCCTTGGAAGAACTGGAGCAATTGGAGGATGAGTCAATGGCCCTGATTGTCAAGAGATTCTCAAATATCAGATTCAAAAGGAATCCCAAGTTCAAGTACAAGTCCAACTACAACAGATTCCAGAAAGGTGGATCTTCATCCTCTAACACCAGCAGTGGTGGGTACAAAACAGGGATGGTTGATCGAAGCACCATTCGATGCTTCAACTGTAATGAGTTGGGACACTTTGCCACAGAATGCAGGAAGCCAAAACAAGTTAGGAAGAACTCTTACGATTCTAATCAGAAGAGTAAATCTGAAAGGGCTTACCTGGCAAAGGGAAGAAGCTGGGATGATACTGACAGTGAAGATGAAAAAGTTGGGAATCTTGCTCTCATGGCTAGTGATGCAAACACCTCATCGTCAAGAAAAGAGGTAAAATTTACTGATGCTGAATTAGTTTATCATCTAGGAGGTTCCTTAGATTGTGCTCGTCGTGATAATGAATTGTTAAATCAACAAATCAAAGACCTTGAGAAAGAGGTCAATGAATTAAGACTTGTGCACATTAATCAAGATAAATTAAAAGAACAAGTATCTTTTCTAGAGAATAGAGTTGACTGTTATAGACAACTTGAAACTATTCTCAAAGACAAGATCACCGGTCTTGAGGCTAAGGTTAAAGCTTACTTTAAGTCTTTTTCGAAGTCCAAAGAGTTTTACAATAAGCAAGTTGTTAATCAAACATCTGGAATAGGTTATGATTACAATGCTGCTATTGGAAAATTAGGCATAAACTCCCCTCCTCATGTCTGTGCTAAAGGCAGGGAAGTACCACATGTGCTTAAGGGTGTTGATGAACCCCTCTATAAAGAATCAATTGTTGAACCATTTGATGAGACCTCATTTATTATTCAAGAAGAAATCCGTGCTGAAGATAATGCTAATGAGAAAGCTGTCTCCAAGTCAAGTGTGTCAAAAGTTCCAGTCAAGGTTGTGAAAGCAACTGAGACTAACTGAGACACACATGAATTGGATAACATAAATGCCATGTCTACCATGCATAAGTTGCCTATTGTTAATCCCTCTCATAAAGCATGTGGTGTTCCTGATTGTATGTCTTGTGCTTTTAATCTGATGTATGCTTATTTTAATGGTAAGCATGTTTCTAATGATAAGACTACTCCTCGTCAGCATGTGAATAATAGAAAGCATGATCGGTCTAAGACTGCTAGTCCTCCTAAAGCTAGAAAGGAGACATTTGTGCCTAAGCCTAAACAGAAATTTGTCAAGGCTGTTCACAAGGTCAAATGTCCAGTCATTGAGAAAGTTGAGAATATTAAAATTAAGAATGTTGTTTTGCCTGATAAAGGCCAATTTTACAAATATGTCGGACCCAGCCAAGCTTGGGTTCCGAAGAAGGTCTAATCCATTTGTATTGCAGGGCTTTAAACAGGTACAACCGGTAGTGTGGATTCTTGACAGCGGATCGTCAAGACATATGACCGGAGATAGAGCCCTGCTATCAAATGTGGTTGAGAAAGCTGGCCCAGTGGTTACCTTTAGAGATAACAGCAAAGGTTTAACGGAGGGATATGGCTGTTTGCTAGCTGGAAATGTTATCATTGAAAATGTGTATGTTGTGCAAGGACTTGAACACAATCTGCTTAGCATTAGTCAGTTCTGTGACAACAGCTACAATGTTTTATTCGACAAGCTGAAGTGTCAGATTCTGCACAAGAAAAGTGAAAAACCCTCCTTAATGGGAATCCAGAAAGGAAATCTGTTCGTAGCTGACATGAACTCTGGAAGCAATCCTAAAGTCAATTGTTTCTATGCAAAGGCATCGTCAGATGAGAGTTGGCTATGGCACAAGAGACTTTCTCATCTCAATTTCAAAACAATGAATTCTCTTGTAAAAAGAGAATTGGTAAGAGGTCTGCCTCAGCTGGAATTCTCTCCAGAAGGACTATGTGAGGCTTGCCAGAAGGGAAAGTCAAAGAAAGCAAGTCACAGAGGCACTGACACATCTTCCATAACTGGTGTTCTGCAATTATTGCACATGGATTTATTTGGACCAGTTAATGTCCTTTCGATGTCAAAGAAGTGTTACTGTCTTGTGATAGTTGATGACTATTCCAAGTATACGTGGGTTTTATTTCTTCACTCTAAGGATGAAACACCACAAGTTGTGATTGATCATATCAAGATGATTGAGTTAGATTCTAATGTTCCTGTTAGAGCAATAAGGTCAGATAATGGAACAGAATTCAAGAATTCACTTCTCAATGGATTCTGTACAGACAAAGGGATTACCAGACAATTTTCAGCTCCTAGAACCCCTCAGCAAAATGGAGTGGTAGAAAGGAAGAATCGTACATTGATTGAAGCTGCAAGAACGATGTTAAGTGAATCAGGTCTTCCAATGTACTTTTGGGCTGAAGCTGTCAATACTGCATGTTATACTCGGAATCGAACTCTAATCAACAAAGACTTCATGAAAACTCCTTATGAGATTTTGAATGAACCGAAACCTTCTATCAAATACTTTCATGTATTTGGTGCCAGATGCTTCGTGCTCAAGGATGGAGATGATCGTCGTGGTAAATTCGAGGCAAAGGCATATGAGGGTATTTTTGTTGGATATGGAAGAAGATCATACAGAGTGTATATCATTGATCAACACAAAGTAACTGAAAGTGTCAATGTTACATTTGATGACACTAAACTCCCTAGTATCCAAACTGAAGATCCTTCTGAGAAACTGAAGTTTGATGATATGTCAGATTCAGAATCAGAACATGGTCAAGAACCTGAGTTTTTTACTGGTGAAGAACCTGTTAATCATGATGATACTCAAGGTAATAGTGATGGAAACTTTGGCAACAATGGAGATACCACTGCTACTGACGGAGAATCTTCAAGTCAACATGGCAACAACTCAGGGGGAGATGCTGAAGGATCATCTAGTAGGACATAACATCCCAATGAATTTCAAGGCGAATCATCAAGATCAAATCTTCCAAGACAGACTGTCTGGAATAAAGCTCATCCTTTTGAGTTGATTATTGGTGATCCAGATGTTGGAGTCAGAACTAGACGTGCTACTCAAAATGAGTGTCTGTTCTCAGGATTTCTTTCTGAGATGGAACCTAAGAAGATTGAGGAAGCACTGACTGATCCAGATTGGGTGATTGCTATGCAAGATGAGCTCAATCAGTTTGAAAGTCAACAAGTCTGGAAACTGGTACCTAGACCTACACACAAGAAAGCTGTTGGTACTAGGTGGGTATTCAGGAATAAACTAGATGAAGATGGTGTGGTTACAAGAAACAAGGCAAGACTGGTAGCAAAAGGGTATTCTCAAGCTGAAGGCATTGATTATGATGAAACCTATGCTCCAGTGGCTAGACTTGAGGCCATCAGGATATTTCTGGCATTCGCAGCATTCTCAAACTTTAAAGTTTATCAAATGGATGTCAAGAGCGCCTTTCTGAATGGAAAGCTGGATGAAGAGGTATATGTAGAGCAACCTCCTGGTTTTGAAGATCCAGATCATTTGGATTCTGTCTTCTTTCTTTTCAAGGTTATCTATGGGCTCAAACAGTCTCCAAGAAAATGGTATGACACTCTCTCTGAATTTCTTATTGAAAATAGCTTTATTAGAGGTGTCATAGACAAAACTCTCTTTTCTAAAAAATATAAGAATGATACTATATTAGTCTAAGTCTATGTGGATGATATAATATTTGGGTCTACTAATGATAATCTCTGTAAGAGATTTGCTAAGTTAATGCACAGCAAGTTTGAAATGAGCATGATGGGAGAGCTGACGTTCTTTCTTGGATTACAAGTAAATCAAAGGTTAGATGGAACATTTATTTGTCAATCCAAGTATCTCAAGGAACTCCTCAAAAAGTACAATCTAGAGGATTCTGCATCAGCAAGGACTCCATCAACTACAGCTGTCAAGCTTGGACCATGTGAAAACTCCATTAAGGTAGATGTCACAAGCTACAGAGGTATGATTGGCTCGTTACTCTATCTTACTGCAAGTAGACCAGATATTATGTATGCTACATGCTTATGTGCAAGATTCCAAGCGGATCCTAGAGATATTCATCTCGTTGCTTTTAAATGAATCTTAAGATATCTTAAGGGAACACCAAATCTAGGTATTTGGTACCCTAAAGAATCTGGTTTTAACCTTGTTGGATATACAGATTCAGATTATGCAGGAAGTGTTGTTGATAGGAAAAGCACCTCAGGGAGTTGTCAATTCCTAGGTAGCAGACTAGTATCATGGTACAGCAAGAAACAGCAAACAGTTTCCAACTCAACGGCCGAGGCTGAATATATTGCTGCTGGAAGCTGCTGTGCTCAGATCTTGTGGATTAGGAACCAGCTACGAGACTATGGCTCTGTATTGAACAAAATTCCTATTTTATGTGACAATACAAGTGCAATAGCCATCACCAACAACCCTGTGCAACACTCGAGGACAAAGCACATTGACATCAGGTATCATTTTATTAGAGAGCACGTCATGAATGGTACTGTTGAACTATTTTTTGTTCCAACAGAAGAACAAATAGCAGATATTTTCACTAAACCACTTGATGAATTCACATTTACCAGATTAGTTGGTAAATTGGGCATGTTGAATAGTTTTAGTGATTAATTTAGTTAATATCTGAGATATGTTCTTGAATGAATTTACAAATGAATTTTTCATAAATGAAAAATTCATTTGCAAATTCATTTTATCATTTTATCATATTTCTTGCTTAATTCTATGTAATTTATATTATCTTATCTGTTTTATTTACTCTTCTTGTTAATTTCAAATATCTCAGAATATTTTATTTTCTCTAAAAATATTTTTCTATGAATTTTATTTGCTAAAATTCAACAGAAATCTATTTTTGGAACAAAAATAATTAATTCTGAAATATTGTCTTTATTTTTATAAATATTTTCTGTAAGTATATAATTGTCTTTCTACTGGAATGACAATCAGCAAGACAATTTAAATTGTCTTGCTGAAAATCATTTCAGTACATATTTATATATAAATATGTTAATACTAATTCTGCTTATAATTGCTTTATTTCCAGAATGACAATCGGCAAGACAATTGAAATTGTCTTGCAGAAAGTCATTTCAGTATATAATTGTGTTATTTTGGTTATCAGTATAGTTTTATACTGGCAAGACAATCGGTATGACTATCAATTGTCTTACCAGTTATAAACCTTATATATAAATATTTTCCTTTTATTTTATACTGGTATGACAATCGGTATGACTATCAGATTGTCATACCAGTTATATATATTTAGTGTTTATTAATTTTATTTCAATTATTTTTTTTCGTCTTTAAGCTGGTAGGACAATCGGTATGACAATCCGATTGTCATACCAGTTATACTACTTAATCATTTTTGTGTGTGTTTTCTTTTCATCAGTTCAGTTCTATAGCTTTTTTAAAATTTTCAACAGTCTTTCAGTTTTTTTTTCTCTCTTCTCTCTCTCTCATATTCGAATCAAACTCAACTGCTTCCTTGTCTTCCTTGCTCGAGTTTTTACTCAGCATACAAAAATCATCACTCCTGTGATATATACATACAAGTATATACATACAGAAGTGCTGTTGGATTTTTGTTAAAAAAAAATCAAATCAGTTTGTTTTTGGTGTTTTTAGATATTTTTAATTTTAATTTTAATTTCTGTTTTGTGTCTTTTGGCTTTTCAAATCTGCGTTTGTGAGTTAAGAATTTTAACGAGATACATTTCTGTCTAAATTTTTCGATTAAAATTAATTTAATTTGAATTATTAAATTAATTTAATTAATTCGAATTTTCTTAATATTATTCTTAAAATTCTGAAAGTGTGTGTCTTATTATTATTTTAAATGGCTCTCAATTTCCAAATTGTCGTGCATAATCAGGTTGGTTATTTTAATCCAGAAAAATATGATGTGGAAAAATTTAAGCCATGGATTAGATTTTTAAATGACCATTCGATTGTTAGCTCTGCTATTAAATCAAATGTGATTTTAAATGTCGATCTGCTTAGACTGATTTGCACAACCTCTACTGTGGCCGTTGATTCAAAATCTTTTTCATTCACCGTGGCAAACACACAGTATGTAGTTGATGAAATAGTCGTCAATCAAGCGTTAAATTTTCCATTGGACAATTTCTGTAATTTACCCTCTGAAAATGATATCACAAACTTTTTCCATGCTATTCACTATTAGGGGGTGATCAATTTAACCAAACTTTCAAAATCCAATTTGGTGTCTGAATGGGACATTTTCTTCGATACACTTTCTAAAGTGTTTGCAAACTGCACTAAATCCAACTTTCACAACATCACTTCCACTCTGCAGTATATTGGTCTTGCGGTTGTTTTCAATCAAAGGATCAATTTTGGCAAACTACTTTTTCCCATTCCCTTGAGACGTCTCACTACTGCTTTACGTGATCATTCTACAAATCATAGGGTATCATGTTACTATGCTCGTTTTCTCATGCTTATAGCAGATCATCTTCTCACACCTGAGCACAAAGCCCTTTTTGCTAACTCTGCAGTAACCGAACCCCCTCCTGTAAGCAAAAAGATTTACACCCGCCAAGACACAACCTTCAAATTCATGCAAGTTCCAGTACTTGTATCTGCTTTCATGGCCACTTATATTCCCCTACCTATTTTCAATCTTCCCGGTCATGAACAGCAACCTCAACCTCCAGTGGTTCAAGCCACCCAGGCTCCTCCAACATCAGATGCACTTCAATTACAGGTAGTAATTCCTCACTCTCACTCCATTCCTACTTCTGTTGAAAGACCCCCAGTGGTCGATAGGACTGACCATGAAGTTGTAGAACCACAGCTTCAATCCCAGGTCATAGAGCCAAACACAGAGTCACAACCTATCTTAACCTCTCCCCCACTGTCTAAAATGTTACCCAGAAGGTTAATAGGAAGTAGTGTATTGTCGAATGTGAGTGAACCCTCAGCTCTGCCTCCTCCCAAGAAAAGAATAACATATACTGAGGCATCTGAAAGCCCATCCTTGTCCTCCCAACAGGACATGGACTTTGAAATGGCCAATGAACAGTTACTAGAGACATTCTCTCAACAGGATGAATCTATTGAAATTCGCCATAGGGCCATGGCATCTTGTACAGAGTCAAGCACAATTCCATTACTCACAATGGAACCATACATACCCACAGATGATACTCAGGACACAGAGCAAGGAGTGCACATAGAGTCTGTTACAGTGCCTGCCATAGTTACGGCAGAAGAGCAGTCACATGCTTCTGAGGGAAAATCTGACTCTCAGCCACCCTTAATAGAGTCATTTTCTCCCCTCCCAGATCAAACACCTCTGGCTCCCTCACGGGATTCTCCACTCACAGATTTATCTGGAGAAAGTGGAGGGCAACTCGGTCAATCTATCCCTAAAGCAATTCAGACATCTATTTCACATGAAATGATAGGTTTGACTGAGGATCGGGACTCGCGAATTCCCATTGCACCACCACTGACCTCTCTTGAAGAGGCTAGGGTGATTTTAACTGCAGGTACAGAAGAACAGCAACAGGAAGACTCCTCGCGAGCAATATATTGAGAGAAACACAAGCACGTGAGGTGAGTGAACCAAACACGAGTGAAATTCAGGTGAGAGCACACACAGACACAGATACTGAAAACCTGTTAGCTCAAATTGTTGCTCTAAAAGAAGAACTTGCTAAAAGCCAAGCTGAGGCTCAAGCATTCAAAGCACAAGTGGTTGAACGGTCTTCTTCTTCCACCTCTGTCAACAATCAACTGGCACTCATCAGGAATGATATCTCAGATCTCAAGAACACTGTCACACCAAAGCTCAATTCCATTCAGGAAACTCCAACTTTATCAGCTGATGACATTTCTAACTTCTGTTCTCTACATACAAGAATGACTTCTCTTGAAGACCTGGTTGAAATGAATCATGCACTGGACTCCTCCAGATTTCTAAAGATAGAAACGGGCATGGAACATCTTAATGAAGGAATGAAACACTTGTATTTCATGATCAAGAATTCTCACTGCCCTAATGAAGAACAAAGAACTTACTTTGAAGGGCCATCTGGTGGAGGCTCAGGCTCTGGAGGTGATGGAGGTCATGGGGGTTCTAAAGGAAAGTCAGTAGAGGATCCCTCAACTAAGGGGGAGAAGAAAGGGAGTAGTGGAAAGGGAAAAGAAAAAGATACCTCTGCTGGAGACAAAGGAAAGGCTGATGATGTCTACTACAGTGGAGAACATGATGACTTTGATATTTTTGACATTCCCACTGAACCAGTCTTGGAAGATAAAGATGGTGTATTTGAAGCTGAAGAGGTAAGTGATTTTGGAGAATGGGAAGAGGAAGCTACAGTGGATCCTATCTTTGAGAAAGAGTTTCAGCAGCAGCAGTCAGAGATGAAAAGAAAAGAAGCTGAACTCAAAAAGGTCTCCCAGATCATTGACATGAGGAAAGACATACAAAGAACAAAAACTCTTCAAAAGCAACGTCTTCATTACATTAAGGCTCAAGAAAGGAGAAGAGATGTCAGACTGAAGATTGGTGAAAAATGGGATGAAGCTAGGAGAGTACTTGATATGCCTCAGCTGAGCACTAACAATGATAGGCAGTTCCTACATCTTCTTGACAAGCTGGAAATCTCAAATCCTAACAATGACATGTACATGAATGCTATCAAGACTGAAGTCTCAAGGATCACAGCTGCTTTTGACAGATCCCTAAATGAGATGAGCATTTTTGTATATTGTCAGAGTGAAGGATCTTTCAAGGTGTCACTTCATCTGTTTGAGTATCGTTCTTTGTCAGAGATTTGGGTTCTTCTCAACAAAGTAAAAAGAAGCTCAGAATTGAATGAAGTTCTTCGAGAAAGGCTTAAAGAGTTTGCCAGCAGGGCTAGTCCTCAAGTGGTCAACAATCCTCATCAGGTGAGATTCTTTAAGTCTGATTGTCTTCAAATCTGTCAGCTAGATGTACAATCTCTTAAAGACTACTCAGGTAGGCATCTGGTCTGGATGGAACATCATTTAAGAACTGCTGGATACTCATCCATGTTGAAGACTCAAGCTGCTGATTTGATTCAAGCTTATTATGAAAAGAATATTAAAAGGTACAATCAGATCAAGAATAAGCTGAAGTCAGTTGGAGTTCAACCAGTCAGACCAGCAAGCTTCACTTCAGAAAAGGATCGTGTCTTTGACAAGGAGTTGCTTCAAGATTTAGAAGAAGGTGAAGTCAGAAGAGAAGACAACTGAAGTCAATTAGTCAAAACTCAATGTAATATGATTAGAGCTTTATGAATCAAGATAGTACTAATGTAGTTATATGTTCAGGCTAGAGGAACATCTATCTTGTATTCACTTGTAAATTTCTTTTGGAATCTGGAAAATGTTAAATATAATCCAGAACTTTTCTGCTATTTACTTTGCATTACTGTTTATATCTTTATCTTATTTGTTAGTTGAGTTATCCTCTAGGTATTTGTTGTTATTGTCTAACAAACAAATAGGGGGAGATTGAAAGGCATATGTTAATCCTATTTGTTTATTCGAGGATTTAACTCAACTCAAATAAGAATGTAATAAGTAAATAGTGGATCTATCGTCAGAGAGATCTCACAAAGTAACATCTGTCAAGGGTTAAGAAACATTATTCATCTACAGACTTGAAGACTTAATTCACTGGAAGAAGCTCAAGAAATTGATCAAGCCTCAGTGATATAAATCAAGATTGTGGATTTAATCAAGTGACAGATATCTCGTCAGGGTATCAATTAATTACAAGGATTTAGTCTGAAGAAAATCAAAGTATCAAAGTCAAGACATGAAGAAACGTCACGGAAGTTAGTCACTCATGAACCAGACAGTACATCGAGTGTCAACGTTGAAGTGGTGGAATTGATTCATATATTTCAGTGATTTTCAGAAGTTTTACAGGAGAATGGATGATGCTCAGGGTTAGTGTTAATTCTCTATTAATTAATTAAGTCATATAATTTAATTAAGAAAATAAATTATATCTGCAAAGATTAATTTATTGATTAATTAAATTAATTTATGAATTAATTCAGAATTAATATTAAGGTTTTTCAGAATTTTAATTGATTTAAAATCTGTTATTAATTCAAAAAGACAACTGATTGTATTAGTATGACAATCGGTATGACAATCAATAGTCATACCGAAAGTCATGCTAATTCAAAAGGATTGTCTTATCAGATTTTTTATTACATTAAAATCTATTATTAATTCAGTAAGACAATCTGATTTTGAACTACTATGACAATCGGTATGACGATTGATAGTCATACCGAAAGTCTTGCTAGTTCATTCTGATTGTCTTGCCAGTTCAAAGAGATTGTCATGCCAGTACATTCTACTCGACTGTTGGATTAAAAGAAGTAGAAGAAGCAAGTTCATTCATATATCATACTGAATACACAAGTCAAGAACACAGCAGAAACAAAAAGCAAGACATATCATTTTTCATCTGCTTTATTCAAGATCAAAATTCTAGATTGTAAAGTTAAATCCAAACCACTAGAATTATATATCTTGTTCTTGTGTAACAATCTAGCGGATCAAAATCCCTAGAACTTAATCTCAAATCGCTTATAGCATTTGATCTTTTTATTGCAAAAATAGAAAAAGTTCATGTTGAATTTATTCTAGATTTGTGATAATTGATTTGAGATTAATCCCTTGTAAACGATACCGTTGTTGTAACACCTTTCAAGTTTAATAATAATTTTATTTAACTTGAATATTGTTTCACATTTTTATTCCGCATTTTATTCGATTAAATGGTATTGTTTGTATTCAATCCCCCTTCTACAAACATATTGAGACCTAACAGTCTGGTTCATCAATAGTTGAAAGCCTAGCCTATTGGTAGTTCCTACCTCAGCTACGGCGGCATCAATGGTTCCAGAAAACTGCGGAACGTTTCCTAATCGCTTGCGAATTGGAAGCTTGGTCATGTTCATCTTTTCTATCTGTTGTTGTGTGATGAAGAAGAAAGCAAGGGTGAGCACAAGCCCACCGAAATAATATGTATAATAATTAACAATATATGAGCATTCTCATAGTACTCATGAAAGTCTTGGTCAAGAAGAAATGAACCAAGTTTGATATCTTAATGCGACCACGTCGCAAATATTCAGTATATATATATACACTTTTCACAATCTTTGAAATCCTCTGACATGTATAATATACACATAGTTCCAGTTTATAACTGTATAAAAATATCGTTGCAAGGTGATCTCATATATCTAACCTTGTCTTAACATTTTCTGAAAATCTTTGATATGCATAAGATAATCATTTACTAGATATAAGTTCAAAAGATGAAGTTACAAGATACTCCAATATACTTATATCTTTTCTGAATACTACTTGAACTACCACCGTTCAAGTTATAATTATTTCAAAAGTTCGTCCCATAGATGAGACCACAAGATAAGACTTGAATAGATTCAATCTTTGAAATATCATTTGAAAAATGAAGTTACGAGATACTTCATTAAGTCCCGATATATATATGCACCTATATATATACATTTCGTACAATCCTTGAAAAACCTCTGTTATGAAAATTATAAACAGAGTTGCAATATCCACTGAATTTGGAAAGGAGAAAACCTTGGCATAAACCTGATATCTTGCTAATCAGGCAAAGATACCAATAAGTAACCTTTTCTACTAGTAGATGGACGAATTCCCCACTGGTCATCACCCTGGCCGCAATAGGACCTTATGCTAGACTGCCACTCAGCCACTTACGCATTTGATGGACTCCCACTGAGCCACTTACACTTTCATGGACGCCCACTGAGCCCATGTTGCTTATGCCGACTCAATAGATGGACTTACTTCCCGAACGTTGGGTAAGTAATCAATTCATTTGCCAAAACAACAACCTCATTGCGAATATAAAATACACCACAGAGCCGGATCCCTCAGGTTTTGAGCGAATATTTAAATCCCCTTTGAAAGGAAGATCTTAAATATAAAAATGATTTTTGGGATCCGCTCTAACTTTAAAATCATTTTGAAGACTCGCAAACATTTTTAAGAATGTTTGGAGTAATGCTGATTTAATGAAATATATCACTCCCGATATATTAGAAAATATCTGAATATTATTATTTAAATAATATTCCCATAAGGATGATCTTTATAAAAATAATTGAAGTAGAAGTTATAAACTCATACTTGAAATGAATAATAAATAACCAAAGATATACTTATACGAAAGTACGATCTTTATTTGAATAATCGAAAATGAGTTTGATTATCGAAACACTATTCTTTAATAAAATAAAGAATCTTATTAATAAATAAGTGGAGTCATAAGTCCTCGAATAAATATTCAAAATATATTCATTAATAAAATAAACGGAGTCATAAGTCCTCGAGTGAATATTCCAAAATAATATTCATTAAATAGAATAAACAGAGTCATAAGTCCTCGAATGAATATTCAAATAATATTCATTAAATAGAATAAACGGAGTCTAAGTCTTCGAATGAAGTATTCAAAATAATATTCATTAATAACAATAAAGTTATCGAATAAACCTTATTCGATTAATAGTTTTTGAAAACTTTATCTATATATATATATAAATATATATATAATATACTCGGGAACATCGACTCTCGGTTTTAGAAAATGTTCGCCTTTAGGTCCCCTATATTAAGGGTATACGCACTACTGCTTATTTCTAGCATAGGTATTATGCAATTATAAGCAATTGAATCAACAATTACATATCAAGATTTCGAAACAGACATGCATATAAACCATATCAGCATGCTCCAATATATCTCAAGATTTGCTAATTAACCAACATGCATCTATCACAAGATAATGCATATACATATATACATCACAACAACAGTATAACGGGTAGAAAACTTGCCTGAGTGTTCCCGGATAGACTTAAGCTTAAAATGGGTCCGATAACCTATGAACAACAACATAAGTCGAAATAAACCCCGGTCGCTTAAGAAACTAGACTTTAACCAATTGAACCCTAACGTTCACTTATGGTCCTTCTACGCTTAATGAATCACATAAGTCATCGAGTACCCTCGGCTCCACTATTTTTAATAAATTAACCATTAAGAATTTTAAGGGCGATCTTTCGCGAGTACTTTACCAACTGCCTAACCACTTTACCATAATGTTTCATACTCCAATTAATTGATTAAGGGCCCTAACCAAGGTTTCGAAGTAAGGCGAGGGGTAAGGTTCGGGTCGCGAAACGTCATTACTTAAACGGTCGTTTTCTCCTAAACCGTACATCGGATTCAAAGCGAACGACATATCAAATGAAGCTTGTAACAGGAACTATCTAATAATGGCAATTGTAGAAACCTAACAGTGAGTTCACGGGTCCTGATGTTAAGAACAAAAACAGTCTAAAGTAAATCGGGCATTACGACGGCTATGTTTACGTGATTACCAAATTTTATACTACTCCAAATCAATCCACAATCAATCCATAATCATTACTACAACCAAACTCCATCCATACAATACTACAACAGCCCCAACACCTCAAGTTCTCCAAGTTATACTACTTCTCAATCATGACTAAAAGCTTACTTAAGTTCATTAACTAATATCATGATTTACAACTCCAAAAACATCACAAAAACCAACCAATCTCTAAACATTCAATAACCATGCTTCTCATGAACTATACTACGCATAAAAAGCCCTTAATATTCAATAAAAATGCTAGGTTAAGGAGATTATACCTTCCTTGTGAGTAGGAGTAACTAATGAGCCTTGAAACAACCTTGGAAAATCCTTATTAAAGCTATATCTAAACAAAAACACAAGATCAAAATTTCAAGTTCTTGAAAAACACTATTCACTCTCTTCGTCCATGAATTTTAGGAAGAGTTTTGTGAAAGGAATTTGAAGCTTAGACTTATAGGATATCTATATATATGTACAAGGAACCTTAGATAATTACCTCACTAATTAACAAAGCTTGGAACTTGGATTTTAATTTTCTTGTCTTTGAAAAAGTGAAGAAGCCGAGAGCTTCTTGCTTGGAAAGGTGGAGAAAATGTGTTTTTGTGGTTTGTGATTTGTTTTGTTGGTTGTTTTGCTTTTGCTTTGATTAGTTACCTTTTAACCATGGTAAATTTTGTGTGGTTTATAATCAACCAACACTTCCTTCCTTTGGTCATGCTTATGTCATTTCCTATGTCACATTCCCACACTTGTCCTATTCTTGTTGGTGTGATGACACATCATCATTAACCTCTTTGATTAACTCCTAATTACTTGGCTAATGACCGCAGACTGTTTATACGTTCGCTTACTTCCGTTCTCGTTTATCATTTGAGGGATCATACCCGGGATCTATTACCTGGGTTCCTTAACCTTTCTCAATACATTATATTCTTTTAGATCCTCTCTTATACTCCTTGAATTTAAATCCTTTTTATCCTGTACCTTATAATCAATTCTTTCGGTATCTGGTGGTTTTTCGGGGAAAAATCAAATGTTCGAATTTGGATTCTGACGATCTTTACATACACTTATATACCATATATAGTACTAATAAGATCTCAGAATAACAATAAATGAACACTCTACAAAGTGTGGCATGAAAGTTTTCTTATTCAGCATAATCAGCAAAATCACTATTCATAAGGGTTACAAAAAGTTCAAAATTTTTGGGGTTATTACAGTCTCCCCTCCTTAAAAGGATTCCGTCCCGGAATCAGATAGAAAACAATTGGGGGTACTTTTCTAGCACTGTGCTCTCTAGTTCCCAATTTGATTCCTCCAATTATGATTCTGCCATAGCACTCTAACTAGCTTGATCACTTTGTTCCGAAGCAACTATTCCTTCTTATCTAAATCTTTACTGGTTTCTCCACGTAAGTCAGATCTGGTTGCATATCCACTGCTCGTACTCCACTATGTGTCTGCATCCCGATGATACTTCCTTAGAATTGACACATGGAACACATTATGAATTGTTGTAGGTTCGGGGGTAAGGCTATCTCGTAAGCTAACTTCCAATACGTCTTAATATATCCAAGAGTCAAACAATTCGTGGGCTTAACTTTCCTTTCTTTCTAAACTCATCATCCTTTCCAAAGGGAACCTATAACAACACTAGGTCCCCTACTTCCATTCTTGTCCTTTCGTATCAAATCAACATACTTCTTATGTCCATCTTGGGTACTACCAGCCGTCCTCTAATTAGATTTATTATATCCTAGGTCCTTTGGACACTGTGGTCCCGAGCATCTTGCGCTCTGCAACATCATCCTATCATAAGGGAGATCGACATTGTCTTCCCTCAAGGATCTCATAAGGCGATATCTCAATACTGACATATGATCTATTATCGCTCAATCCGCGTTAAGTGATCATTCCAAATTCTTTCAAGTCTATTGCACAGACTCATCATAGCTTTCAGCATTATAGCTTTTGCTTTCAATACCCATTTTTTTTTCCAGTTCGTAATCGTTACTATCTTCCGTTCCTAATATTATACTGGTTATACTTTTGCTCGTTAGCGTTCTATAACCTTTTAATAACCACATCAACCTTAGTCATCACGTGTTAGATTCGGAATACCACCGTACTGGTACTACTCCTTTCTAGCTGCTTCTATCTTCAAAAGCTTGGTCCTTCATATAGAAGTAAAGATTTATTGAGAGATCACTATGATCATGAACACTTGTTATATCGCATAGTTAGTACAGGAGGTGGCCAACCTTTAGTACTTGACAAGCAATTAAGCAACATG